>NC_057796.1:196366071-196666071 GCF_018294505.1 Triticum aestivum | reverse complement strand
CCTTTTTTGACGGTTATTTTACACCACCGTTTGCGATTATGGCATCGCACACAGTTTCATCGAAGGGTCTCTGATCGTAGTGTCGCGTTAGCAGCATCCTGCAGTAGCGCTAGTTCACAATCTATTCTTATAACCCGCTGCGGGGTCTCACCTTTATATACACAGGTCGAGACCCGAAGGCTTATAGAGCACACAACATGACCGGCTCGGTTTCTAACAAATCAAGTCTTACAGAGCAAGTCTTCTTATGGCGGTTCACAGGCCCAGGTCTTGGGCCTTCACCAGGCCTGCCACTATAAGCCGCCGTCTTCGTACTTCTCCTTGGGCCTCCTTGGATCTTCTTCATGTTAAACCTCCAACGGTGTAACCCGGCCTCTCCTGGGCAGGTCACACCTCAGAGCTATATCTCCAACATTAGGCCCCAGGTTGATTTGAACTTGTTCATATCAATCTTCATTGTTTCACCTAACAGACTGCTTTAGTGTCGAACTTTATGCAAACCGCTGTAACCCGCCATGACGTCATATAACAAAATCATTGTAACCTGCCATGACCTCATGTGCATTAATTCCACACGGGACCCAGGATATCTCAATGGATCTTCATCTCTCTAATAAATTTCCCAGAAATCGAGGCACCCGCATTGTTAACATAATCATTTTGCCTCCTCGATCTCCGCGCATGCCATCTTATCACCTCCTTATAAATAGGGACTGGGGCTTTCTTCTTCACTTTTACCCCTGCCTCTGTCTCTTTTTCCTCCTCATGACGACCGAACGCCTCCGGAGCTCCGCCGCCCCAGTCGACTGCATCAACTCGGCCGCTGCATCAACCAGATCTCAACCAGAAAACGGCGGCGCCCCTCCGCTGTTCATCAGCATCGCCAGGTACCCATCTCTCTTTTGCTTCCAATCCGCATTAGGGTTCTTGTTGTTCTTCGGTGTTCATGGAAGTTCATCATGCTTGCTTGTAGTGCATCTGCCATGCCGTTTAGTCGAGCCCAGATGCGATGCCAAAGTCATGTTTTGACTGCTGTAGTATCTTCTATCAACTATAGATCCATCCCCAACGTAGTAGTTCGTCCTCTGCGTATTAGGTTTTATCATTTTCCGCCTATTTTTCGAACTGGTGTAGATCCAAAATTGCAAGCAGAATCTATGAAACTTGTTTGCCTAGCACTTAGTGAAATTTCATTCATCTCTAGATCTGTAGATATCTGCTTGATCACTACTGTATAGCGGCTCAAATGATACTTTGTAACCCGCCAAATGCTAGCCGACTTACTTATGAAATGTTAAGGCGCCAACATCTATCCGACGTTGATATCACCCAACCGTGTCTTGCCGATTCAGCCATGCTATTTCTTCTTCCGTAACAATTAGTCTTTGCACATTAACCATTTTTCATAATAAACTTACCTTCTCGTAGCTATTGGGCGGCTTATCATCACAAATTTTACCCTCCATAACTTCCTTTTTAGGCTTTCACCTGATAAAAATGACTAAGACCATCACCTCCTGCGACTGGGTCATTTCCACTGTCACGGAACGATCTCTCCAAGAGTTTGTTGATATGGGCATCTTGCCATCTAAGGATGCCATCCACTAGCGGGTTCCAGGAACCGAGGTTCCACCTCAACCAAAGGAAGGAGAAGTTATAGTTTTTTCTGATCACATGCTCCGAGGCTTCTCACTGCCCGACTCAAAATTCTTCCGCTCTATCAGCTTAACCCTCAAGACATCAGATCCAACTCAGTCTCCAACATCTGCAATTTTCAAGTCTTTTGTGAAGTATACCTTCAAGAAGAACCCAGCGTTGACCTCCTTAGAGAACATTATTATCTGAACCGCCAAACAGAGATGACAGACGGGCCCAACCTTCAACTTGGTGGAATTTCTATCCAAAGACGAAGAGACGTTGTCTTTCCTGCAGCCACGCTTCCCAGTCACCCCAAAGATTGGAATCATACTTGGTTTTATTGCCAAGACACCTCCCCAGCGGGTGAGAACCCTCTGCCGGTGTCGTGGATTTGTCACGGTAGATGTCCTAGTGTGAGGACTTGTCGTGAGGCCAACACAACTCGGTAGTAGCCTGAACGGGGTTGATCGGAATCGAGAGACGCGAGGCGGGTTAACACACAAGACAAGGGTTTAGACAGCTTCGGGCCCCGGGAAACATCATCCGGTAATAGCCCTACATGCTGTTTGTGGCAAGGTCTCATTATGCTCATGAGGGAGTCGCTGCATAAACCGGCTCTCCTCTAGTTGTGTCTAGCCCTCAAGATTATTTCCCCTGTCCCTCTTGGGGTGCCCTGCCCCTCCTTATATAAGTTGGAGGGGTGGGTTACATATGGAGTCCTAGTAGGATTAGGACTAGTCTATCTTCTATTACAAGTTGGATACAAGTCCGGGTCTTACTTCCTCGTAAAGGAAATATTCCTCATGCCTTTCCTCTTAAGCCGGCCCACCATCACATGAACCAGCCTATTGGGCCTTGGGCCTTGCCGTCCGTCTAACCCGCCCGCCGGGTTACTAGTGAGTCGCAATGTTCAGGCCGGTTGCCCGTAAACCGCCAGATCCGGGCGGGTCACCAGGGAGTCGTCAAGCTCTAGCCGGGTCATACATCCGGCAGGTTACATCGCGGGGTATATCCCCGACAGCTGGGTTTCCGTATCTGCTGACTCAACCCAAGGCACCCACTTCCAGACCGGATCATCTCTGTCGAACGGGCCAAATATGGACCCACTTTTACTAAGATAAGGGCCTTGATGGCAAACGACTTGACCGACGTTGACATGGTTCGATGCTGGGTTGGCTGGAGGATCATGCCTTTGAGCCGCCGCTGCTATTTAATGTGCACATACACAGGCGATGTAAATGACCCCTTGCAGTTTAATCCAACATGTCTTGAAGAGAAGGACCTCAATGAAATGACCAAGTCCTTGCTTGGGGAAACTCTAGAAAATTGCAGCAAAACAGGGCCGAACCCCTTCTGTGCCCTTAACCCGGCTCCAGCTGTAAGCATTTCAAGATATTTTTACTTTATTCATTATTATCATACACCGCACTCTCCTTATTAACTTGCTTTCTTTAGGCCGACTCTCCTTTTTGGAATAAGAAGCTTCAAGATAAACCGGCCAAAAAAGCCAGGGCAAAAACCAAAGCTTCCAAGAAGACCAAGAAGAAAATAGATACAACAGAGCAAGTCACCCTGGATGATGAGTCGGAGGTAGAACTTGATTCTCTTGGCTCCTTTTTTGTACATCTTATTGACACTGACTCCTCTCAGGATGACGCGGAGACCAGCCAGACAGGTGTTGAAGATGTAACTATTATTTCCACCGACTCAGAGCCTTTGCCAAGACAAAAAGTTCGGCAAGTGACCCGGAAAGTAATATTTTCTCACCCTTTAGCTTACCTAGATCCAAACTTTATTCTGAAGAAATAACAACATGAAGCCCAGCGCACAACCCGGCACAGCGGAGGTGGAGACCTTCATGCCGGCTTACCCAACACACCGGTCCCTCGCAAACGCTGAAAAGAGGTGCCTCAGAGTTCAATCCTCTTCTTTCCAAAGGCGGGTCTTATTCGTCAACCCCTTAATCATTCCGACTCAAATTATCAGGGAACTTCTAATTCATCCTCTGGCGATTCTACTGGAACTCAACTGCCTGCCTTGAAGATTGCCCTTGGGTGAGAACATTTGACTTCTTTGCTTTAACACTTTTATGCTGAAATATTCAAATCCTCATATGTCTTGTTTTCAGTGGTATAGCCAAACCAAGCAAGAAGCGGAAGATAAGCAAGACGGCCGAAGATCCCAAGGTCAATGAGCCGGAGAAACAGACACCAGCATCGGAGGTTTCAAATCAGAACCCTGAAGACACTGGTAGTGACCTGCCACCGAAGACCCAGGACACCCCCGTGGATCCAATGGCTATTGACCCGGAAAGTGCTAAACCGCCAAGCCCCACCAAGTGCTGAAGAAGATGCTAAGGATGTCGTGGTCACTGGTACTGGTAATGCAGAACTAGGAAACCCCACCGTTCTGGCCAAGCATTCTGCCAAGGAGGAGCTGATTGAGAAGAACAAAGCCAAATTTGACATTGCAAGCTACTCAAAATTGGATGTCAATGAGTTATATTCCGGCTATCTGAGCCGCCTGCATACCAGTCGTGACCTGGAAGCTGACTTAGTGAAGAGAATGCGACAAAAATACGAGGTATAAACATCTGCCTCCTCTGTATATATATAATCATCCAGCCCCCAACTCTTATCCATAGGAAAGAATATGTTGAGTATAGTTAAGACTTTTATCCATGTATCAGTACAAATTTCAAGTCATAGCCCTCATGGGCCGGCTTATCTTGAGAAAGATAAGCCGGGTCATCCTTGTAAAGATAGCTTCAATTCCTAGCCCTCAAGGGCTAGCTTATGTGAAAAAGATGAGCCGGTTCTTTAGAAATATAATTTGAAAAGAGCTTCCTCGTACATTCGCCCCCAAGTGCCAAGTGTATTGCTTGCAATATGCTTGGGACTTGTATGAAAAGCATGCTGACCGTCATACTTACATTCTTTGTCTCTTATTTGTAGGATGCCTTAGGCCTGAATGAGTCCCAATTGGTAGAATTGAAGAACAGGCTTGAACATCAAGAGGCTGAAATACGCAAAGCTGACTCCAAACTGAGGTTTAGCCTCGATGAAAGCGAGAAGCTCAAAGCCAGATTTACCACACAGAAAGCCGGCTGGGAGAAGGAGAAGGCCACCTTAGTGCAAAGGGCAGAAGTTGCTGAAGCGTCTTGAAGGAGACCACTGCAGAGCTGACCAGCTTAAAACGCCATATTCCACAGATGACATCTGCTATCTTTGGTAAGCACCTCTTAACATTTTAAACTTTCCCAATGTTTTGAATTTAACTCGCCTGGCGACTTATCAGTATGTTTGCTCAACAGGCCCTAGGAGCTCCAACCTTGTCCAAGACATGCTTGTGAAGCTCAAAGTCGTAAACACTCTATTTGAGCAACTATACACTGTCACTCAGCAGACCATAGTGGCTATCTCCCATAGCAAACAACCACCCACACTCATGAGGGAGGTACTGGACAAACTGTCTGTCATGCCCCAAAGACTAGAAGAGATAAACGGATCATCCGCCCGAGCTGGTGCCATTATCGCTCTCAGCCGGGCCAAAGCATGGCAAGCGGAATTAGACCCGGCAGAAATGGCCACTGGATGTCCGAGCCTAAAAGAAGATGGATCTCCTTTCGAGAAGACGGACTTTGCCAATTGCATGAAAGAGATGCGTCCATTGGCGTGCAAACTGGCTGAAGAGATTGATTTATCCAAGTACCAGGCAACATACACCATGGATAATGCCAAAGTTAAAGCACCAGCTTATGAAGTTGTGGATCTCATCCCTCCAACGCGTAATCATTCTTTTGCTCCTGATGTTGATCCGTCTACACTTATCGATGATGAAGCTGTATTCAAGGCCTTAACTGGCATCGACTGGACGTCACCTGACTTCCAGATGGGCGAAGAAGAAGAGCTGGAGCAGGATGACCCGGAGTCATCAACCCACCGTGACGAAGGCAACTAATCTCAGGCGGCTCATAATCATGGCATAAGCACAATGTGCTGAAAAACACTTAACTTTAACCGGCAGGTCCAGTGTGGCCTTGTAATAGCCTAGATTTGCAAACAATTATCTCTCATGCCATCGTGCATGTTTATCTTTTGAATGCTTAAACCGCTGATCTGATTCTTATGTAGGTCAAATCGAATATTATCATACCCCCTGCACACAAGAAAAAAGCATGTGCCCTGGCGGTTTAAGCCAACGCGGGTAACAAATCCTGATATAATAGTCTTTGATAGAAAGACTAAAGGCTATCTAAGCCGTAAATATGCTGGCGACTTAAAGTCGAAAACCAGGGTGGTATACCAAACCTTGAATATTCATATCATCATGGAAAAACAACCTGTAGACTAATATCATGGTAAATCCTTTGATAATGATAAGCCTTAGACATGAAAAAATCATGATGTTTGATTGCTCGAGGCAAATATCCTGTCGGCTTACAATCCGCTATCAGGGCGGGTTACCAACCCAATATGCTCAATTATGAGTAATATAATCAAGGCTACATGGCCTGGATTGCACCAAATATACTTGAGTAGAAGAAATCGTTGATGGACGCAAATCCAAAATGGCCAGAAGAAAAGAATTTCAGAAAAAGTCAAGTGCTTTTATAGGCCGCACAACCTTAAAATTCAAGTGCTTTCATAGGCCGCATAGCCACTAAGATTCGAGTGCTTTCATAGGCCACACAGCCTTAGAGTCGTCCTCGCTCACTGTAAACCGACCCTCACATGAAAAACCACCGCTTTAACCTTATCAAGTTCAGGGTCATAATTAAAATATTGACTGTTAAGAACACGGCGGGTCATTTAGGGTTACCTGGTGGAGTAGCATCATGCAGACGGGCATGTCAAAACTCAGTTATGGCATGGAAGCCGGTCAAGTGGGTATGAAAGCTATACTCATTGAGTAGGAAGCCCCCAAGCGACCGCTGGCATGGAAGCCGATCAAGAGGGTAAGAATAGCTATGCTCATTGAGCGGGAAGCCCCCAAGTGACCTATAGTATGGCATGGAAGCCAATGATGTTTGCTTGAACTACATCTGTATTTCCCCAAAGAGGAAGGGATGATGCAGCACATCAACGATAGGTATTTCCCTTAGTGATGGGACCAAGGTTATCGAACCAGTACGAGAACCACGCAACACCACGTAAAAATCCCCTGCACACAAAGAACAAATACTTGCAACCCGACGTAAGAGAAGGGTTGTCAATCCCTCACGAGTAAAAAGGTAGATAAAATTGTAGTAGATTGGATAAATCGATCTTGCGGGAACGCGAGATAAAATAAATAGATAAAAATTGCAGCAAGGTATTTTTGGATTAATAGATCTATATATAAAAGCAAATAAAAAGAGATATCGAAGGCAAATATAATAAAGAAGAGACCCGGGGGCCGTAGATTTCACTAGTGGCTTCTCTCTAGAAAAATAGCAAACGGTGGGTAAACGAATTACTGTTGGGAAATTGATAGAACTTCAGATAATCATGATGATATCCAGGCAATGATCATTATATAAGCATCACGTCCAAGATTAGTAGACCAACTCCTGCCTGCATCTACTACTATTACTCCACACATCGACCACTATCCAGCATGCATCTAGTGTATTAAGTTCACGGAAAAACAGAGAAATGCAATAAGAACGATGACATGATGTAGACAAGACCTATTTATGTAGAAATAGACCCCATCTTGTCATCCTTAATAGCAACAATACATATGTGTCGGTTCCCCTTCTGTCACTGGGATCAAGCACCGTAAGATCGAACCCATCACAAAGCACCTCTTCCCATTGCAAGATAAATAGATCAAGTTGGCCAAACAAAACCCAAATATCGGAGAAGAAATACGAGGCTATAAGCAATCATGCATATAAGAGATCAAAGAAGACTCAAATAAATTTCATGGATAAAAACATAGATCTGATCATAAACTCAAAGTTCATCGGATCCCAACAAACACACCGCAAAAAGAGTTACATCATATGGATCTCCGAGAGACCATTGTATTGAGAATCAGAAGAGAGAGAGAGAGAGAGAGAGAGAGAGAGAGAGAGAGAGAGAGAGAGAGAGAGAGAGAGAGGAAGCCATCTAGCTACTAACTACGAACCCGTAGGTCTACAATGAACTACTCACGCATCATCAGAGAGGCACCAATGAGGATGTTGAACCCCTCCGTGATGTTGTCTAGATTGGATCTGGTGGTTCTAGAACTTGCGGCGGCTGGAATTGATTTTCATCGACTCCCCTAGGGTTTTTGGAATATTGGGGTATTTATAGAGCAAAGAGGCGGTGCGGGAGGCCACCGAGGTGGGCACAACCCACCTGGGCGCGCCTCGGGGCCCAGGCACGCCCTGGTGGGTTGTGCCCCCCTCGAGGAACCCCCCAGGTGCTTCTCCAGCCCATTGGGTGTCTTCTGGTCCATAAGAATTCCACAAAAAGTTTCGTTGCATTTGGACTCCCTTTGATATTGATTTCCTGCAATGTAAAATACAAGCAGAAAACAACAACTGGCACTGGGCACTATGTCAATAGGTTAGTACCAAAAAATGATATAAAATGATTGTAAAACATCCAAGAATGATAATATAACAGCATGGAACAATAAAAAATTATAGATACGTTGGAGACGTATCAACTGATGAAGAGGGTAAGAATAGCTATGCTCATTGAGCAGGAAGCCCCCAAGTGACCTATAATATGTCATGGAATCCGATCAAGAGGGTAAGAATAGCTATGCTCATTGAGCAGGAAGCCCCCGAGTGACCTATAGTATGGCATGGAAGCCGATCAAGAGGGTAAGAATAGCTATGTTCATTGAGCGGGAAGCCCCCAAGTGACCTTATGAACAAACAATAAAGACTCAAATAGTTAGAAGTGGAACGACAAAGGCCCTAAATTATCAAGCATGCCGGCTTTACTATATTGATCATAATATATACATATAAGAAAGTATGTACATCACAAGAGCCGGTGTCTCAAGTGTAATAAGGCCGAAGATGAGAGATGTTCCAAGGCCGGCGGGTCTCTTCCTCCGATGTGCGTGAATCCTTGTGTTCTCGAATACCAATGAGGTAGTATGACCCGTTGTTCAGGTTCTTGCTGACCATGAAATGTCCTTCCCAAGGTGGGGATAACTTACGCATATCTGTTTGATCTTGGATCCACCAGAGCACCAAATCGCCTTCTTGAAAGGTTCGGGTCTTAACCCGGCGACTATGATAGCGATGCAGATCTTGCTGGTATATCACCGAACGAGCTGCCGCAAGGTTGCGTTCCTCATCCAACACATCAAGAGCATCCCGATGTGCTTTTTCATTAACAACTTCAACATAAGCCGCCACCCGGGGCGAGTCATGATGGATATCAGTTGGAAGAACCGCCTCTGCCCCATAGACCATGAAGAAGGGCGTATAGCCTGTTGACCTGTTTGGAGTAGTATATGATGCTCCAAATTACTGAGGGTAACTCCTCCACCCAACAACCCGTCATTCGCTGCAATGGAACCATAAGCCGGGGTTTTATACCTTTCAAGATTTCCTGATTGGCCCTCTCAGCTTGACCATTAGACTGTGGGTGAGCCACTGATGAAACATCAAGACGAATATGCCCTCGTTGAAAAAACTCTCTCATAGCACCATTAGACAGATTAGTGCCATTGTTAGTTATGATACTATGAGGGTAACCAAAATGGAAGATTATTTTCTTTATGAATTGAACCGTCGTTGCCGCATCACACTTACTAATAGGCTCTGCCTCAACCCACTTGGTAAATTTGTCAACCGCCATCAAGAGGTGGGTCTTTTTATCCTTAGACCTCTTGAAAGGTCCAACCATATCAAGCGCCCAGACTGCAAATGACAAAGTAATTGGAATCATCCTCAATTCTTGAGCCTGCATGTGAACTCGTCTAGAAAATATCTGACAGCCATCACACTTGCTAACCAGATCTTCTGCATCACCATGAGCCGTCAACCAATAAAACCCACGGCGGAAAGCTTTAGCCCCTAGAGATTTAGAGCTGGCATGATGACCACAATCTCCTTCATGGACTTACCTTAGAATCTCATGACCCTCTTCAGCAGAAACACAATGTTGGAACATGCCTGTGATGCTGCATCGGTCTAACTCGCCATTGACAATAGTCATAGACTTAGACCGCCGGGTTATCTTCCTGGCCAAAGTTTCATCCTCTGGTAACTCTCCACGGGTCATATAAGCCAAATAGGGAACTGTCCAATCCGGGATGGCATGGAGAGTCGCCACCAACTGTGCCTCCTGGTCAGGAATAGCAAGATCTTCTTCAGATGGCAGCTTAACTAAAGGATTATTCAACACATTAAGAAAAACATTAGGGGGTACCGGCTTACGCTGCGACCTAAGCCGGCTCAAAGCATTACCCGCCTCGTCCTTCCTTCGATCCAAATGCTCCACCTGATAATCTTTGATGTGACCAGCGATATTATCAACCGCGCAGTGATACGCCGCCATGAGTGGGTCTTTAGAATCCCAAGTGCCAGAGACCTGCTGAGCCACCAAATTTGAGTCGCCAAAGCAGCTAACCCAAGTTAGATTCATCTATTTGGCCACCCTTAGGCCATGAAGCAAGGCCTCATATTCAGCTGCATTGTTTGTACAGGGAAACATCAGCCTTAAAACATAACAAAACTTGTCACCTCGTGGGGAAGTCAAAATAACTCCAGCCCCCGAGCCTTCCAATTGCCTGGACCCATCAAAATGAATAGTCCAATACGTATTATGAGGCTTCTCCTCAGGTGTCTGCAACTCTATCCAATGTTGATGAAATCCACAAGAGCTTGAGACTTGATAGCTGTCCTTGGCATATACTTCAAACCATGGGGTCCAAGCTCAATGGTCCACTTGGCCACTCGTCCTGTGGCCTCTCTATTTTGAATAATATCTCCTAAGGGAGCAGAGCTGACCACAGTAATGGGATGACCAAGAAAATAATGCTGCAGCTTCTGACTGGCTATAAACACCCCATACACTAGCTTCTGCCAATGGGGTTATAGCTGCTTAGACTCAATTAAGACCTCACTGACATAATAAGCCGGCCTTTGGACTAGATATTCCTTACCCGGCTCTTTTGTTTCCACTACAACAGCCACGCTGAGGGCTCTACTGTTAGCAGCCACAGATAAGAGCAAAGGCTCTTTCTCAATAGGAGCTGCAAGAACTGGCGGCTCAGCTAATTGTTTTTTAAGCGCCTCAAATGCCTCATTAGCAGCATCACTCCAAACAAAACTATATGATTTCTTCATCATCTAGTACAGAGGAATAGCCTTCTCTCCCAGGCGGCTTATAAACCGGCTTAAAGCTGCAATACGACCCGCGAAATGCTGGACATCATTGACGCAGACCGGTTTAGCCAATGAAGTTATAGCTTTGATTTTCAATGGGTTAGCTTCAATACCTCTCTCAGAGACCAAAAAACCCAAGAGCTTGCCTACAGGCACACCAAAAACACATTTGGCCGGGTTAAGCATCATTTTGTAGACCCGGAGATTATCAAAGGTCTCTTTAAGATCATCCAACATAGTCTCCTTCTTTCTGGACTTCACAACAATATCATCCACATAAGCATGAACATTATGTCCAATCTGATTATGGAGATAGTTCTGGACACAACGCTGATAAGTCGCCTAGGCACTCTTGAGCCCAAAAGGCATAGACACATAGCAGAAAGCTCCAAAAGGTGTGATAAAAGCCGTCTTCTCTTGGTCTTTAACTGCCATCTTAATCTGATGATAACCAGAATAAGCATCCAAGAAGCTTAAACGCTCACAACCCGCTGTAGCATCTATGATCTGATCAATATGGGGAAGAGCAAAAGGATAAGCCGGACAAGCTTTATTAAGGTCTGTGTAATCCACACACATACGCCAAGTGCCATTTTCTAAAGTACTAGCACCGGCTTAGCCAACCACTCGGGGTGAAAAACTTCAATGATGAATCCCACTGCTAAGAGCCGGGCCACCTCTTCTCCAATGGCCTTACATCTCTCCTCATTAAAACAACGAAGGAATTGCTTGACCGGTTTAAATTTGGGATCAATATTGAGAGTGTGCTCAACGAGTTCTCTCGGTACACCCGACATGTCTGAAGGCTTCCATGCAAAGATATCCCGGTTCTCACGGATGAACTCGATAAGCGCGCTTTCCTATTTCGGATCCATATTGGCACTGATAGTGAACTGCTGAGATGAGTCGCCAGGGACAAAATCAACCTGCTTGGTATCATCCGTCGATTTAAACTTCAACAAAGGGTCATGCTCTATAGTTGGCTTCTTTAATGGAGTCATGTCAGCCGGGTCAACATTGTCTTTATAAAATTTAAGTTCTTCCATGGCACAGGCAGACTTAGCATAAGCAACATTGCCTTCTTCACATTCCAAGGCTATCTTCCTGTCACAATGTACCGTGATGGTGCCCTTGCGACCCAGCATCTTAAGCTGCAGATACACATAACAAGGCTGTGCCATAAACTTGGCGTAAGCCGACCTTCCAAACAGAGCGTGATAGGGGCTTTTGATTTTAACCACTTCAAACCACAATGTCTCCACCCTGTAATCATAGTCATTGCCAAAAGCTACTTCCAAGGCAATCTTACCAACTGGGTATGCCGACTTACCAGGCACCACGCCGTGAAAGACTGTAGAGGACGGCTTAAATCTTTGTCAGTCAAATCCATACGGCGAAAAGTATCATAATAAAGGATATTGATACTGCTACCTCCGTCCATAAGCACCTTAGTGAACTTGTAACCTCCAACCTGAGGGGCTACCACTAATGCTAGCTGACCCGGATTGTCAACCCGGGGCAGGTGATCTCACGGCTCCATAAGCTCTGACCATCGTAAGTATCGAGGCACTGCCGGCTCAACTGCGCTTACCGCTCGTTTATGAACCTTCTGATCTCGCTTGCACAGACTTGTGGTGAAAACATGATATTTTCCACTATTAAGCTGCTTTGGATTACTCTGATACCCTGACTGTTGTTGATGATTACCCTGACTGGGCTGCTGGTTATAACTGCCCTGATTGCCCTGACCTTGGTATCCGGAATTTGAGCCGCCACCTCCGAAGCCGGGCCCATGTGAGCCGGATCCTGACCCACCGTGTGGGCCATTATTGTTATTGTGGCCCTGATGAAAGCCCGAGTTCTTGTATTCTTTCATGATAAAACAATCTTTCCACATATGAGTCGATGGTCGATTCGGAAGTCTGTGCTTTGGGCAAGGCCGGTTCAACATCGCTTCAAGGTTGAACTTTGTCCCTCCAAACTGTGGTGGTTTTCCCTTACGATGTTGATTGCTATTTTGTGTGTTGGTATTGGCCACAAAATCTGACCCGCCATCATGCTGCTTGTGCTTACCATTACTACCCTAGTTCTGCCCTGTCATACTTTGTTTTTGCCCCTTTCCATTTCCATTCTTCTTCCCCTTGTTGGACTTCTCCTCATCAGACCAAGGGTCTTTAGTGTTGTCAGAGTCGGCGTATTTGATGAGAGCCGCCATGAGCTCTCCCATGTCATTCCAGTGACTTTTAAGCCTCCCTAACTTCTGCTTGAGAGGGGTGAAACGGCAAATTTTCTCTAGAATTAGAACAACAGAGCTGGCGTTGATGCTATCCGATGAATGGATAATGGCGGAAACCCGGCGAACCAAGTGGTGGGCTGACTCATCCTCTCGCTGTACACAAGCATCCAGATCAATGATTGACATGGGCTGCTTACATGTGTCTTCAAAATTCTGAATAAAGCGCGCTTTCAGCTCATCCCATGAATTGATAGAATTAGGGGGTAATCCCTTCAACCAGGTTCGAGCCGGCCCATCCAGCATCATGGTGAAGTACTTGGCGCACACAGTGTCGTTAACATCTAACATCTCCATAGCCAGCTGATAGCTCTCAATCCAATCCTTAGGAGGTTGATCAGCTGTGTAATTGGGCACCTTTCGAGGGCCCTTGAAGTCCTTAGGCAACCGCTCATTACGAAGAGCCAGTACTAGGCATGGCACACCCACTGTCCTGGAAGTCATCCCCGCCTCCACCGATGCCTAAGGATTCAACTGAAGCCATTGATGAGCCGCCAGCTCTACCTCTCGACGTGTGTTAGCCTGATCCATAAGGGCATGAACATTGTTATCATCACGCGGTGGGTCATGCCCACGGGGCGGGTTATGACGCCGCTCGCTGCTGGAAACCGCCGGCGATTCAATGCGCCGACTGTAACTTCAACTATGGCATGGAGTTGAGTGAATTCGCTCACGACTATATGAGTAAGCCGCCTGTTGAGCCACCGCCGTTTGAAGAAGTTCCACGGCGTTCTGGGTCTCAATCGCAGCAGGAGACTCACCTTCAACACGAAGAGCAGCCAGTCGAGAAGCCGCGACAATCATATTGTCCAGTGGGTTGGAATAATGACCCGGGGGTGTTGGAACTCGCGGTGGCAGGGTCAAGTCCATACGAGGTGGGCCTGTCATACGAGGCTGAGCCGCCGCCCCGGTCACAGGTGCCTCAGCAGTCTGGGTCACACCGGGCAGGTTACTTGGTCCTGCCCCAGGAGTATTGAAAAGATTCCTCGTTTCAAACTATGGAGGTAGACGGCTCTAGTGTCTCCTTCATAGAACATCGTTTGACGCATTTTGGTCCAGGCTCAAATGAAAGTCCTCTGCCCTTATACGGTGTGACTCGGTCTCCAGGGCGGGTCGTTCTGACGCCATCCTGACATTTTCTGCCTCCAGATCCTCTCGGGCCTTGGCCACCTCATCTCGCAATTTTGCAACCTCTGCATTATGTTGCGTTTGAGTCGCCGGAGTGACCTCTGCAGCCAAGAGAGTCGCCAAAGCATCCAGGAGTTCAGATAAGACTTGAGCCGGCGGACGTGCAGCTGTTCGCACCAGCTGTTGCAGCATCAGTTGAACTAGACGTCATGGCCGCAGCGGTTGACGATTGTAACACTGCTTGCGTGCCGGCCATGAAGATTGCAGCTCTGCTCGGCGGCTCATAGGGCTCCGGAATACTCTCACCATCGGAATAGCCCCCAAGCCCTCCATCTTGAAGTTGATACATTGACTCGGTTTCGCCGATTGACGACTCATCACCTGAATAGATGGCTATCTCTCCACCAGACACAAAACCTTCCTCAAGATTCGCCCCATGAACAAAGCCAACGAAAGCACGCTTCTGGGCGGGTTGGACCTTGGAGGGTCTTGCGCGCCAAGCCAAATCAATGGTGTCGGTGCAGGCATCCGGCTCAAGCTCTGACTCGCCAATTTTGCCGATGAAGATGTGAATTCTGCCGAAGGGGACCCGGTACCTATACTTGATTGAATCGGCCTCGGGACCCCAGTCAGCGTCGTCGAGGTAGATCTTGTCGTGGCAACTCTTGGTCATCCGGCCCACGGCGTATCCCTTGATCCCTGAGAAGCTACCCTTCAAGAACTCGAAACCACCATGCTTTGGCCCGACGGTGGGCGCCAACTGTCGTGGATTTAACACGGCAGATGCCCTTGTGAAAGGACTTAGGTGTGGAGCCATCGCAATGTAGGTTAGCTTGAAGGGGTTGAACGGGACAAAGGACACAAGGAGTTTACCCAGGTTTGGCCCCTCTCAACGAGGTAATGCCTACGTCCTGCTTCTAGTTGTATTGCTCGAGTTTCGATTACAAGGGTACGAATATGATTGACCTAGTTCTCGATCTATTCTTCCTTGAGTTAACCCGCCGCCGAGTCTCACCTTTATATACACAGGTTGAGACCCGGAGGCTTACAGAGTCCCGGCCTGCTCACACAACGTGACCGACTTGGTTTCTAACTAATCAAGTCTTACAGAGCAAGTCTTCATACGACGGTTCACAGACCCAGGTCTTCGGACTTCACCAGGCCTGCCTCTATAAGCCGCCGTCTTCGTACTTCTCCTTGGGCCTCCTTGGACCTTCTTCATGTTAAACTGCCAATGGTGTAACCCGGCCCCTCCTGGGCGGTTCACACCTCGGAGCTATATCCCCAACATGAACCGTTTATGTTATCACCATTATATCTATGTTCTAGATCTGGTCTTGCAAGTTCTAGTCACCTATTATGTGTTATGATCAGAAACCCCAGAGTGACAGAAGTCGGGATACTTTCCGGTGATGACCGTAGTTTGAGGAGTTCATGTATTCACTATGCGTTAATGCTTTGTTCCGGTTCTCTGTTAAAAGGAGGCCTTAATATCCCATAGTTTCCAATAGGACCCCGCTGCCACGGGAGGGTAGGACAAAATATGTCATGCAAATTCTTTCCATAAGCACGTATGACTATTTACGAAATACATGCCTACATTATATTTATGAACTGGAGCTAGTGCCGTATCGCCCTAGGTTATGACTGCTATATGATGAATATCATCCAACGAATTCACCGATCCAATGCCTACGAATTTCTCTCATATTGTTCCTGCTAAATTACTACTGCTATTGTTACTGTTACACTTGCTACAAAATCATTGCTATCACTATTACTGTTACTATTGCCGTTGCTACTACTATCAAAACTATCATACTACTTTGCTACTGACCTATTTGTTGCAGATAATTAATCTCTAGGTGTGGTTGAATTGACAACTCAACCGCTAATACTTACAAATATTCTTTGGCTCCCCTTGTGTCGAATCAATAAATTTGGGTTGAATACTCTACCCTCGAAAACTGTTGCGATCCCCTATACTTGTGGGTTATCAAGACTTTTTTCTGGCGCCGTTGTCGGGGATCATAGTTATATTTGTTGAGTCACTTGGGATTATTATCAAATTATCACTATGAAGAATCTGAAGGATGCTAAGACTAAGATTTTTCCCTCCAAGACGAGGGGAGGTAAGGAACCGCCACCTAGCTCTGCACTTGATTCACCTTCTGTTATAAGTAGACTTGCAACAACACCACATGCTATTAATCCTGATATGTCGCAAGTTATTGATGATGCTACTTCTGCTATGAATGATACTCATGATGATGCTAGTACCTTGCTTGATGATAATGTGCCACTAGGTGAATTTCTTGATGAACAACTTGCTAGAACTAAAGCTTTTGAGAATGCTGAAACTGATAAAGAGCTTGAAACTGAAAATCTTGAAACACCTATTAGATCTAGCTCTCCTAGGTATGAATTGCCTAAGATACCGGAAGGTTATGTTATGGATGAGGAGACAACTAGAGACTTTCTTGCTTACAATGATAGGGGTGATCTTAAGAAATTATTATGCAAACTGAAAGAGAAATCTTTGAATGCTAGAATGAAATGTGATCCTAAGTTTGCTACTTCACCTATCTTTGTTGATGATAAGGATTATGAATCCTCTGTCGATCCATAGTTGCTTATTTGGTTGAATCTGATCCTTTCCATGGTTATGAAACTGAAACTGTTGTGGCACACCTTACTAAGTTGAATGACATAGCCACCCTTTTTGCTCATGACGAGAAATTTTGCTATTATTATATTCTCAAATTATTTCCGTTCTCATTAAAGGGTGATGCTAAGACTTGGTATAATACTCTTGCTCCTGGTTGTGTGCGTAGTCCCCAGGATGTAATTAACTACTTATCTGAAAAATATTTTCCTTCTCATAAGAAACAAGCTGGCTTACATGAAATATTTAACTTCGTGCAAATTGAAGAAGAGATTCTCCCACAAGCTTGGGGGAGGCTTCTCCAATTTCTTAATTCTTTGCCTGATCATCCTCTTAAGAAAAACAAAACACTTGATATCTTCTATAATGGACTAACCGATTCTTCTAGGGATTTCCTAGATAGTTGTGTTGGTTGTGTTTTCAGGGAACAAACTGTTGAACAAGCTGAAGAACTATTGGATAACATATTGAAAAATTATGATGATTGGACTCTTCCCGAACCACCGCTTAAACCTACTCCGAAGAAGAGGGGTATCTAATATCTCAGTCCTGAAGATATGCAAGAGGCAAAGAAATCTATGAAGGAAAAAGGTATTAAAGCTGAGGATGTAAAATTTTTACCTCCTATTGAAGAAATACATGGGCTTGAAACACCACCATCACCTAAGGTGGTAGAGGTAAATTCTTTAATGAAATTCAATGACAATGACAATCCTTATAATATGCATCCTAGTCAATGCCTTTATGAGTTTGATAATTACATTAGAAAGCAAGATCACTTCAATGCAAATGTTATGAAACAATTGAAATACAATTCTGATATGATTGCTCACTTGAGTGACTTGTTATTTAGAATTACCAATAATGTTAGAGGTGTAGGAAAGCATGCCTCTATGGTTCAAACTCAACTAGAACAAGTTGCTAGATCTCAAAGAGAATTGCTTGATGAAATGAACAATAATATCAATGATCATGTTGTTAGAGAAATGACTAGGGGGGGTGGAATGACTCAGGAACCTCTTTACCCTGAGGGACACCCTAAAAGAATTTAACAAGACTCTCAAAGAGTTAACACTGATGCACCTAGTCCTTCTAAAAAGAAAAAGAAGAAGAAAAATGATAGGACTTTGCATACCTCTAGTGAACCTGAAATAGAAAAACCTCCTGAAGCTAATAACGATGTTTCTATTTCTGATGCTGAAACTAAATCTGGCAATGAACACTCACCTTATGATAATGAAAAATATAATGATGAGGTTCATGAATACACTCAAACAAATAATAAAGAACCAGACAATGATGTTGAAATAGAACCTGTTGTTGATCTTGATAACCCACAACCCAAGAATAAAAGATATGATAAAAGAGACTTTGTTGCTAGAAAACATGGAAAGGAAAGAGAACCATGGGTTCAAAAACCTATGCCCTTTCCACCTAAATCAACTAAGAAGAAGGATGATGAACAATTTGAACGCTTTGCTAATGATTAGGCCAGTCTTTTTCTGTACCCGCTTGACTGATATCTTCAAAATGGCCCCTTATGCAAAGTACATGAAAGACATCATCACCAACAAGAGAAAAATACTGGAAACTTAAATCTCCACCATGCTTGCTAATTATTCTTTTAAGGATGGAGTACCTAAAAACATGGAGATCCGAGAATACCAACTATACCTTGCTCCATCAAAAGAAACTATGTGAATACTGCTTTATGTGATTTAGGAGCTAGTGTTAGTGTTATGCCTTTCTTTTTATATAAAAGACTTGATTTGAATAAAATCACACCTACCAAAATATCTTTGCAAATGGCTGACAAATCAACTGCCATACCTATCGGTATTTGTGAGGATGTGCCTGTCGTTGTTGCAAACGTTACTATCTTAACTGACTTTGTTATACTTGAGATGACCGAGGACGACAAGCGATTATCCTTGGTAGACCCTTTTTGAATACTGCAGGGGCTATTATTGATTGCAATAAAAGCAAGGTCACTTTTCATATCAATGGTAATGAGCATACGGTGCATTTTCTGAAGAAACAATTCCAAGTGAATGGTATTAATGTTATTGAAAAATCTCTGACAATCACTATTGGAAGTTTTCAACTACTTCTACCTACTGCTAAAAAGAAATATGAAATGCTTATTGTTGGGGTCATTCATATCCCTGTTGAGGTAACTTAGTGTTTTACGAAAGTTCTTCGGTTTCATGCTAATCGAAAGTGGTTGTTAATAAGACTTGATCAACCTTATTAATGGATCATTTTTTAGAGGAATGAAGTTGATGAATTTAGTGAGCACTACCTTCTGTCCTTACCTTTTTTCCTATTTTTATTAGTTAAATAAAATAAAATGCCATGTTTTATATGTATTTTAAATTTCCAGTGCAATAAAAAATGACCCAAAAATAAAAGTTCTCATAATGCTCTAAAAATTTAATACGATTTTTTCT
Organism: Triticum aestivum; assembly: GCF_018294505.1. NCBI lineage: Eukaryota > Viridiplantae > Streptophyta > Magnoliopsida > Poales > Poaceae > Triticum > Triticum aestivum. The sequence goes on along the minus strand of NC_057796.1, from coordinate 196,646,572 downwards.
GAATTTTTTATGCAAACAACATTAGAGGGGGGTGCACCAGGTGGGTACAACCCACCTGGGCGCGCCAGCACCCCCAGGCGCGCCCTGGTGGGTTGTGGTCCCCACGTGGGCCCCCTCACTTATCTCTTTAGCCCATGTCATCACCTACCTCTAGAAAAGAATCACCATTGCTCTCTCTCTCTCTCTCTCTCTCTCTCTCTCGTGTTCTTGCACTACAAAAGAAATACACTTCCGTGATGATACGTGTTTGTCATAGTAGGTCACGTTTTCTGTCATGCATGCACATCCATGACAAATTTATGACAGAATCAAGATAGTCATACTTGTGCTGTCGTAGAAGTGTTCCATGACGATAAATCGCGTGTCACAGAAGTGCTTTCATCAAGGGTGACCGACACGTGGCATCCACCGTAACGGAACGCCGTTAAGCTATCGGGTCCGGTTTTGGATCCGATAACCCATTAACAGCCCCGACCAATGGGGATTTTCCACGTGTAAAATCATCATTGGCTGGAGGAAACACGTGTCGGCTCACCGTTGGGACAGATGTCATCCACTCATTGGACCCAAAGCGCCTATGATACGTCGACACGTGGCACGGCCCAACAAAGGCCCATTCCTGTGAAAAGGCTGGCCCGTTTGACTTGGTCAAAAGGTGGCGGGCCGGCCCACGGCAAGCCTGTTAATGGCCTATTCGCATATAGCCCATTTACAGCCCGCTAACCCAGGGCCCGCTTACGGCCTATTCGAATTAGGCCCAGTAGCGTCATCTGGGCCATCCAATATAATTCCAGCCCGTTTTAACTTCCGGCCCATGTATGGCCCATGACGTCTTTCGGCCCATATGAGGCCCTTATTACTCTCGGCCCATTAACGGCCCGTGGTAAAACTGGCCTGTAATGAACAGTGTATCACTTTATACCCATTAACGGCACGTGGTGAAACAGGCCCGTAATGAACAGTGTATCACTTTATACCCATTAACGACCCATTATTCCGTTGGGCCGTTTCCAGCCCATGTTATCTTTCGGCCTTCTCGGGGCCCATTTATTCTTGGGCTTATTTCCACATTCGTTTACTTACGGCCCGTTATTGTCATTTTCTGCTTGTGGGCCAAATTCAGCCCGTGGTTACAGTCGGCCCGTTTGTGGCCCGTTAATACGTTGGGACGTTTTCATAGGGTCATCAAAATACGGCCGATTAACGACGGCCCGTTATCGTCGGCCCATGAACGGACGATTTCAACTCTAGCCCATTTACGGCCATAATGTGGTCTGTTATTGGCCCATGTTTGGCCAACCGATCATAAGCCCGTAGAAGGCCCATTGATGATACGGCCCATAGAAGGCCCATTGTGGATACGGCCCGTATAAGGCCCATTGTTTCTACACCACGTAGAAGGCCCATTGTTTCTACGGGCCTTAGAAGGCCCATTGTTTCTACGGCCCTTAGGAGGCCCATGTTAACTACGGCCGGTGGGCATCAAAGTTCGCCACCAGTGCAAATATAGGGAACACCCTACACTATACAAAAATGGCTTGCTGTTTTCTTCAGCCGGTGGCTGCATGTTAAGAACAAATTTTGTATCGCACCAAAACAAATTACAACTATAAAACAAAGGAAGGTTGGCATAAAAGTTAACAGTCTAGCAGATAAATCACTAGTGCAGAACCGGGCTTTAGCGCCGGTTCGTAAGGGCCTTTAGTGTCGGTTCCACAACCGACACTAAAGAGTGGGGACTAAAGGCTCCCCCCTTTAGTACCGGCTCATCACGAACCGGCGCTAAAGTGCCACCACGTGGCATGAGCCAGGCCCGGGTGCGTGCAGGACATTAGTACCGGTTGGTAACACTAACCGGTACTAAATGTTTGGGGGTGTTTTGGTATTATTTTTTATTTTTCCTTTAATTTTGTGTTTTCAATTTAATTTAGTGATTATTTTAGTTGTTAAATCATTAGGTGAAAGTACCGCAGATTAGTTTCGACTGGATGCATGTGGATCCTAGCTAAGTGATCAAGTATATGCCATATCCATATTATACTTGATCACCTATAATTAAGTGATCAAGTATAATATGGATATGGCATATACTTGATCACTTAGCTAGGATCCATCCAGCTGAAACTAATTTGCGGTTTCTTTCATAAATGATATAATAACTCATCATCATCATCATATTAATATAAAAACTCTTGCATCATATCATCAACAACAGTATACTAGCTAGCTAAAAATCATCATAGTCGTCATTACCACTGTTTAATCATCATAGTCATTACCGCTATCTAATCACCATGGTCATGATATTATAAGCGTTCATAACACCACAAAAGCAAATCACCCTTTGAGATTAAGTTCGGGACGAAGAACACAGACATGAGAGGACAAAAGTACTAAGAGCATGAACTAGCTAAATCACTCCTGCTGCTCTCTCTCTCAGGTAAAATAGCATAGAACATGTATAGCTCTCCTGATTCATCATACTGGAGCATGCAGATGAACCTGTCTCCTAATTGTGGGCTCCACTTCTCATTGATGCCCCCTAGTACTTCTCTGGGATCGTTAACAATTTTGCTCCAATCTTTCACTATTAAGCATTCATCGCTTTTAGAAATCCTGAATGCACTCATGTGCAATGTAGGATATCTTGGCTGTAAGCTAACCATTGACATGTGACCTTTAGTCTCGATCCACTGAGGCACAACTGTCATCGGGAGTCCCTGTTGAAGAACATCGTATAGTAATTAATATACTAAGAAATGAAAGTTTAGCAAAAAATAATGTATACAAAAGATGCACTGAGGACAAATAGTAAAAATCTTACCATCTTTCGTAAATAGATGTGACCGTAGTTCAATACGATCACTATTGGTCGCACGTTTTGAGTACTAACATTTCTAAGTGCGGGAAGAAAATTTGTCTTGACAGTATGAAGATCCTCAAGCCATGAAACATAATGACTTATCTCCTCGTAGTTTAGTTCAGCTCCGGGACAGTAGTAGGTCCTGTCTACCAAGCGCCGGACATGTTTGCTTGAATGGAAATAAGCTGTCAATAGAAATTAGTTGTCAACTATTTTTGAATAAACAATATCAAAGACATAAATATGGTTGAGAAACTCACATAATGGTAGAACTGGAGGCGTCTGCACATCGACCCAGATGTCTCTATTACCTTCAATATCATCTTCCGGACGAATATCAAAGGTGATAACCATATCAGGCTCAAATGCATAAGCCTTGCATAGTGCTTGCCAAGTTTTGCATTCAAAATAGGTGTACGTGTCTGCATTGTATAATTTGACGTTGAAAGTATAACCATGCTTGGTCTTCAGGTAAACTCTCTTTACCTCCATAGTTTCCATAGCACTGAAACCTATCTTATCCAAGACAAAAACATTGATTATCAATGATCTTTTTGTGTACAATCTGAATTGTCAATATGAGTCCTCAACGGTTTAGAAACCGGTGAAGACTCATATTGCGACCACAAATTCTACACATAGAGTTCAATGAAGACCAAGTGCTTGTGATAGTTTGAGAAGTAACATATTTAAGGTGGTAAAAATCTTGCTAGGGGAGCGAGGTGGGACTAAAAGCAGCCTGCCACAACCTCTTTACTACCGGTTCATGCCATGAACCGGTACTAAAGGGGCTGGCCGGGCCCCAGCCTCTTTAGTACCGGTTCGTGGCATGAACCGGTACTAAAGGTTCGCCCCGAACCGGTACTAAAGATCTCCTCCCGCCTAGTAGTTTGAACCGGCACTAATGGACACATTAGTGCCAGCTCAAATGCAAACCGGCACTAATGTGTCTCACATTTGACCCTTTTTCTACTAGTGAATGCACCACCAGAAGTTCAGAAGCTCAGTCCATTTGACCTGACTGTTATGTTTTCATGCTGTATTGTCCGATGGAGCACCATAACCTTCGCCTTCAGTTCTCATAGGCTCCTGAACAACATAGCAAATGTCTGATAGTCTGGTTTCAAAACCATGCATATCTTGACAACATCGAACAATGTCTCTCCTTGTTTCACAAAGGGTCTTTGTTAGGGAATGGACTTGTGTCTGGAGCGCAGATACAACATTGTTTTGAGCTTGCATATCTTGATCATGAGGCAGTTTGAACGAGATTGCCTTAACAACCAAGCCAGTATTACGCAGGAACGTGCTTTTGGCACTGTTAGTGGACAGGTACTGACCCACTGCAGCAAGAGCTGACATTGCGGTTATAGTTGCCTCGCCACCTTCAGAAGGTGGCGGTTCCACCATTTTTTCCATAGCTCGCTGAAAAGTTGTGGTTTTACATTAGTAGTACCAGAACAGAAGATATTAAGGAGGCAGCAAAACCAAACAAAATAGCTTTGGTCTATATACAGAACTTATTCTGGTGAACCCATGTAAAATAATAGTTGTATTTTATTGCAAAGTACATAATAAAACCAGGTTCCAAACATATGACCATGTACCATCGCTAATGTATTGTCTATTTCTTCACATTGTATTGAGGGCTAAGGATAAAGAGACGAAGTTTATAATACGGTAAGCATAGTATGACATCATTCATATCACAAAACAACTGAGAACAGACAAACATGCAATTGTAACGTTGTGTGGGCAAGTCCAGCACGGAACTAGATTACAGGTCAAGATCAAAGGAACATCACTCCTCTCTTTTAAACCTTGTAAGGTGCAATGATACGCTAAGACAATTGTGTATAAAATTGAAAAGAGTAATAGACATTGGCTGCAAACCATGCAGTTCAAGGCACAAGTCAGAGTAAGTAGTAGTTAAAAGGCATGAGGATTAAGGACTTACAACAACGGCTTTGACTGGTGTAGTCATGCCCTTCTTCTTGCTGGTGTGACAGTCCTTGAAGATTTCCACAACATTTGGTTCAGGTACTTTTTGGTCCTTGCGGGCTTTCCTCTGCATTTGGAACAAGTCAATATAGATCTGATAATATGGTACAGCGAAAAGAGTGAAACAGCAGCTAATTACAAGAGCCTCGCAGTGTGCAATATAGCTACGAGATCCTGTCGTCTGTTGGAATTTCACTTTCGTACGGTTGGCCTTGTTCTTTGAACAGTTCACCTACAAGAAGATAGATTTGTGTGGCACATGCGTAAATAGGACTTCAACATGTGATCTGATGACATATATATAATGTACCTGATACTTCGGATCGGACCAGTGTTTAACGAGGCCTCTCCAGTCTTCATCAGATATATTTTCCACTGGAGATGTTTGGGCAAGTTCACTGTTAGCCTTGCCTTCAAAGTGAGTTTTCCTCAAGTTATACCGATACTGTCGCAGAGCAGACTTGAAAACATGGGTGCAAGCTTGTCTGGTTGCATCATCTTGGCTATCCAACTTGAACCTCATCTGTTGAAAATTATGGGAGTCTCATTATCAGCAACCTAGAAAGTATTGGACAGAGCAAGACGATATTACTAGTTTCCATACATAACCATACTTACAGATAAATGGTCGAGGAAGGTGTTGAACTGGGTTTCGTCTTTGTCATTCCTGTACTGAATCCATGTTGGGAGGATACGTACATGACACCTAACAGCAACCGCTGCCTCTGATACTAACTTGGCTGACTCTGTAGCATCACGTGGCCTTTTTAAACCTGCCTCAAAACGGATCTCCATTCTTCCTCCTCTAGATTTAGTTAACCTATCGAGCATTATCCCTGATGTTTGTTTCCTCTTGCGCCTAGGTGCTAGTCCAACAACAAACATAGGAAGTGTTAGTGTACATCAAACTGTGAGACTACATATAAAGAAGCATGCAACTGTAACTTGACTCCAGCAACTACCTTCTTGCTGTTGAAGCTCACAAAGTTCATCTGATCTTGCCAACTCATCTTGTGTCAAGAGTGCTTCGGAAGTAGTGTCAGGTGGCAAGGGAGCTTGGGAACATGCTGCTAGCTGAGTTGACCAACGAGTAAATCGTGCAGCTGGTGGTACTGTGGAAGGTGTTGCAACAACTAGGGTTGTCTCTGCTTGTTTGGTGGCAGCTATTTGTTTCTGTTTGGCTTGTTCTGCAGCTCGTGTAGCACGGGATACCCTGTCGGTACAATTTTCCGCTGGACTTTGACCTTCTATTGCACCATCAGTACCAGCAGAATCTGCAGGATTGTTCCGCTTCCCTTTCCCTATCGTTCTGTCTTGCTTCCTCTTTCTCTGTGCCATGTTAAGTCAAGCCGACAAGAAAAACGAATAACAATTTAGTTCTTCAGAACAAATGTACTTTGATGTAAGAACATGGTGTGATAGACAGATATTGTATGTTCTAGAAACAGGAACACGTGTCTTAGTCACAAGTATAATGTGTAAAGTAAGCAGATGAAATTCAACAAAATTAGAAGCAATACAAGCTAGACATCATACATAACATGCAACCACATATAACAGTGCCAAGTTAGAGGGAACACCTGTGATGGTGCACTAGGGGAGACGTGCTCATCACCAACACAGCTACGTTGAGTGTCTATGCATGTGTTGTCTTGGAAATCATCTTGGGGGGATGGAGGAGTAGAATCTGTAGAGGCCCTCCATTTGGAAGGAGCACCTTCATCCGCTGCCTTGCTAACTTCCTTCCGCTTTATTGATTTTGAATTGTCAAGTAAAACCGACAAGAAAAAGCAATAAAATTCACTCTTCAGAACTCACTCGTGCATGATACTGACAATCACTACTTTGATGTAAGGCAAACACATGATTCAGGATGGAATAATACGAAAAACAGGACGGCATGGCATATTCACAACTGTTTGTGTAAACTAAGCAGAAACCATTTCACCAAATAAGAAGCAATGCAAGCTAGACACCACGTGAAAGATGCAACCAATATGACTCTGCCAAGTTAAAAGTGTCCCATCATAAATGGCATTTCAACAAATTAGAAGCAGCGCATGCTATAAATCATATCAAAGATGCAACTAATATCACACTGCATATACTGAAGGTGTCTCGTCATATTGATTTATGCGGGATACAAAAAACAATAGTTTTATGTGAGGACATGCTTAATAGACAGATGTACTATGTACTAAATACAGGAAGGCATGTCACATTAACAGGTATAATGTATAAGCTAAGCAGAATAGCACATGCAGTTTAACCAGATTGGAAGAATTACAATCTAGACACCATATGCAACATGCAACCACATATCACGCTGCCAAGTTAGAGCAAGCACCTGCGATGCTAGTGTAGGGGAAATGCGGTAATCAACTACAGAGCTACGTTCACTATCTTCATCTAGCCTTGTTGTTTCTTGAGAATCATGTCGGGAGGCTGACGCTGCATTCTTTAAATGAGGAGTAATCCACTTGCCTGACTGCCTCATCATAAGTGATTGATGAGGGATACACAAGAACATTAGTTTGATGTAAGAACATGGTTAATACACAGATGTACTAGTATGTACCAAAAACAGAAAGGCATGTCATATTCAAAGGTATAATGTGTAAGCTAAGCAGATGCAATTTAACCAAATTGGAAGCAATACAAGCTAGACATCCGGCTGGAGTGGTGAGCATGATCATCTAGGACCTGAGAGCCTGGTGGGAGGCGGGCTGCTTCGCCACCATCGCGGCTTTTTAGTTGGCTTCCAGGTGATGCCTCTCTTTGCTGGGCTTGTCACTGGCTCGGCCAGTGCCCTGACTAGCTATTTGTCTTCTGGTGCTCACGGGATGGTGGTTCATGTAAAAAATATCTTTCCTTATCTTAATAAAGACCGACTTCGGCCTTTCGAATACAAGCTAGACACCATATGGAACATGCAACCACATATGACACCGCGAAGTTAAAGCAAGCACCTGGGATGGTGGTTCATTGCGAGCGAGGTCATCAACTCCAGAGCTACGTTTACCGTCTCCATCTGCTGACACTGCACCTATTATAAGGCTGAAACGTGTCTGGCCTATCCGCGTACGACGCTGGAGCGACTTCTCTCTTTTCTTTTTTGCTTCTCTCATAGCAGCAGAGTCTGAAATACCCTTGCATAAAAACACAATAGTGAGAGTATGGGTGAAGTGTGTGCAGAACTAGTGCACTGTAAAAGTAGCAGATAGCAGGTGGCTGAAAAATAAATGACAGGAGACATATGATAGCTCTACAACATTGCATGGCAAACAAAATTAGATTCTACTCCGTATGATTTTGTAATATATGAGCACAGGAAATGCAGGTACTCCTCCAGCACACCACCACATGTGGTCATATCAAGATAACAGTCGACTGAAAATAAATAGGTCAGTCGATTTTTTAATGAACCGTCCGATCTATAAGGAACGGGCAGATGGCCTTCGTCTACCTCCCGCCAGTCACTGTTGACGATCTTTCTCGAACCGCCAGCGACCACCGGCCCAGACCCCTGCCTCCGCCGCCCCGCCCTCCCCTCGACCTCACACCACCGCCGTGCTTGGCAGTGCCCCCAGGCCATCCCTTTAATCCCGGCCGACCTCCAGATCGGGCGCCAGTAGCTCTAGGCCCCACACGCCCCTAAGATAAACACCGAGGCGCTGCTTCCCCGGCGTAATAGGCGGACTAGCGCCTGTTACGCCGGGGAATGCTTCCGTTAATTGGGAATCAATTGACCAGGAATTGAAATTCAGGGGGGCGACGGACCTCTAGCTAAGGTGAATAGTATATGAGGAGAAACCTTGTGCATCGCGAGTTACTAGGAACATCTAGTATCAAGAAGAAGCGGTCAACTAGTGTCTTCTGTGGGATGAATACCGTGCAAGCAGACACGTGAGATTTGCACGAATAAGGGAAGAGTAGTACCATTTTCGGTTGCCGGTGTGGTCGCCTCCACATTTCGCGCCGATCTTCTTCTTTTTGTTGGGGAAACTGATGTTCTAGAGGGTGCAAGCTTGGACGAACCCATGGACAAATTGTTGACTGTGTTGCTGTGACCGTATGTCGGCGGAGGGGAAGCAGATCCAAGGCGGCGAAGGACGGCGTAGCAGGAACAACTGCGGTGCGATGGAGGGTGGCGAAGTTAGAGTGGCAGCGGTGAGGCGCAGGATGGTGTGGTTGATGTGGCTCGGGTACGGACGGCTCGGCCTCGGCTTCAACTACTAGCCGTGGAGGGAGTTGGGTTGAGGTTGCGGTGGACGACGACGTCAGGGTATCGCCTCCGGCGTGATGGAGGAGGGCAGCGGTTGATGGGTGGAATGGGGTGGAGGACGGAGGACACCGGGGTTTCGCGGCTGGTGGAGAGGTAGTTTTTGCGCCCACGGAGTACGAATGGGGAATCGGACTGGTGGGCGGGGGGGGGGGGGAGGGGGAGAACCATGTTTCCATCTGGGACGCGCTTGTTTTTGGCTTTTTTGAACAGAAGATGGGACGCGCTTGTTTGAAATTTGGGGAAAGTACAAACTTTGCCCCCCTCTTAAATTTCGGACCTACTGCGGGTCGGGGGTAGGATGGTAATCCCAGGTGTCCGAAATAGTGGGCGGGAGCGATTTCGGCCGCGCGCATGTGTGCTTAGGCGGCCATTGTGTATGAATGTTTTTCGGAGGCGGTTGCGTGGCGTCTAGATGAAGCTACAAACCTACCCCGGTTTAGACCTTTGGACGTCGGGCCGGTAGGTTTCACGGGTCGGAGTTATTAGAAAAGTAATTTCCTTGTACTACAAAACATTAGTCTCATGCGGTTTCAGGCGAGTAGAGGCTCTTTTGGCGCTTCGTTCGAAATTTTGAAACACAAGCATTCACGTTTAGAGTACTCTTGAACTTTGAGGATTGACCTAAATAGACAACGTTAAATTTGACCTTGTATGTTTGAAAACCTCATTAAATTATCCGCTTCTTTTTGAAATTTTGACACTTGAAAATCCTATAACTACGATTATTTTGGAATGGAGGAGCTAAATTAGAATCTATTTTGTACACGACTACATATGCTATTATGTACAAAATCAGAGCAAAGATTGGTGCCCCCATAATTTAGGTATGATTTACAAATGCCATGATATCAAATTCAAATAATTGAATGGACTTCATGTTGAATTCGATTTTTTAAAACCACCTTAAGTTGAATTCAAATGTATGCTAGTTCATAGGTAGCTATTTATAATGTTCATTGTGTAACTTTCGTATGTATAATGTGCTTTACACACACAACATGAACTATACTCACGTTTATATTCGATTGCTAAAGCGATGCATTGTCTGGAGTTCAAAATACTAACTATGTGGATCAATTGTGTCGAATAATAACATAGACATGCTCAAATTCGATAGAATCTAGATGTCTGATGGATCAATGACCGTTCCTTACGCGAATTGCAAATATCATGATCCCATCCTAATATTTGGATACAATTTATATCTTTAATCAATGTGTACAGCAGTCTTGTACGTGTAGTTTCACTCTCCATCGGTGGTCTCTCACACATGCTCACACACTCTCTCCCGAGGTGTCTTTCTCGCACACATGCTCTCGATATAACCCTCCCTCCCTCTCGTAACCATTTACGACTGTTTTCACTAACCTTTATCACAAGCACTCTTCCTCTCGCAAGCATACACACGCACAATCCCCATCGACCCTTTCTATATACATAGACCTGCCTACGTGTCTCCTGTACGCACATTATCTTTAGGCCTGTCTCTCACGCATTGTCTCACACCTCTCTTCCTAATCGACGAGTATGATTCTAGCAGAGCATTCTGTAGGATGCCCCTTAAAGTTAGGTTGGATGAATAGTAATATCAGAGATAAAGGGGTTACCTTAGTCCGAGAACCTAGGGTTACAAATCCTAGCCGGCTTTGTCAGTGGACATAGAGTCCTTCACAATTATGCTATCTTTGTCTTGTACGACTAGTCATCCATGGGTCTCCCTAAATGCGTCACGGGCCGACCAATGTGGCGCAGGACGGAACCGAACGAAGGGCCTCACCTCGACCCACCGGACCTCACGCGGTGACACACCCTCTGCCCCCACGTCTCGTTATCTTCTCACACCCACACATACCAACACAGACACCACACACACAAAAAATATTCTCCTGGTGCCTCTATCCACTCCCCCCTTGCATATACACACTCAAGGGAATCTCTCGCCGTGACGTCATATTCGTCTCTCTCTCTCTAGACCACTCTCATTTCTCGTGCTATCTCTCCCACGCCCCCCCTGTCGGCCCCTCTATCCATGCCTCTCTCGAATACGTAATACACACACATACCTCTCTAGGCCCTGCCAAATGCATCAACTACACATTCACACATGTTACATCACGTACCCCATTGATCTAAAAAGCCCTCTCTTCACGTTTATTTCGCATACAACATTCCTTTTGAATAAAGTGTGGCCAAAAAATATTTTAGAATTTCTACATATATACAACATTACAAAGTTATATGGAGGAGTATGAACGCTTGCATTGCATGGTGCCCACAATGATATTTATTCCGCACTGTGAATTTGTATATTTTTATACTATATATAAAGTTAGTCATAATAAAGAGAAACGAAGAGCATCTCTCTCTCCATCGCATACCCCCCTCTACGCCCCTTTCACGTACGCACACAAACTATCTCCAGGTCCTCTAAAAGTAAGCCCCCAGCACATTCACGCATGTTTCATCTTTCTCTCGCGATATATACAGTGACGATCATTGTATTTGAAGCGAAAGCACGATACGTACATTGGACTTCAGAATCCACTCATTACGGTCACCATTTACGTTTTGTGGTTATTATACAGTCACGGGCTCACCGTACAACTCTGTATTTGCTCAAGACACGACTAGTTGACCAGTTAAACGCTCCACGTGGCACCTCTAGTGTTGCATCACATTATCTCACTACCATCGGGCCCACCTGTCGGCTTGTATCTACTCTACATCTACACTCTTATAAAATACTAGCAAGATGCCCATGCGTTGCACGGAACATCAAGATGCATTTGTATGAGTAGTTTATCTTGTGGGAGAAAAGGATGAACAAGGGAAGGCCTTATTTGCAAGTGTGGAGAGGGGTGTGGGTATCTTTTTGCAAAATTGCCATAGTTTCCTTCCTATCCGTCAGATATAGATCGGACGGCCTATATTGCAGGATGGCAGGCACACGATCATCACCGACTATGCTTTTTATAAGAGTAGGGATAAAATACACTCTTATAAAAAACAGAGTTGGTGATGATGGTGTGCCTGCCATCCTGCAATATAGGCCGTCCGATTTATATCTGACGGATAGGAAAGAAACTATGACAATTTTGCAAAAAGGTACCCACACACCTCTCCACATTTGCAAATAAGGCCTTCCCTCGTTCATCCTTTTCTCTCACAAGATAAACTAGTCATACAAATGCATCTTGATGTTACGTGCAACGCACGGGCATCTTGCTAGTAAGAATGAAAACAAACGACAAAAAATATTGGACGGTGGTTCGAAGTCATGACCGCGGGCACAGCGGACAAGGTGGCCTTGTATTGGTATGCTGAGCCATCTGTTTTAACACACAGGAGCTGGTGTGGTGATTATACACACACGCACGCATGCACACGAACTGCATGCACGCAACACTCACACGAACATATGCACCCACGCACGCACGCAACACTCACACGTACACACGCAGCCACGCACGCACGCAACACTCACACGCACACACGCACGCATGCATGCACACACCAGTACACCACACGACCAACACACACTCTCACGCTCAAGTGCTCAACCTACACGTGCATGCGCACACATCAGGCCCTGACAGACACATACACAACCAGGTGATTCCCGCGCACGGGGTGGAGTCTTGTCGCGCCTGCGTAAATTTGTGTTTATCTGACCTTTCCCTATGCGAACTGGTAGGCGGGACCCACAAGGAACGTGGTCAATTTAACTAGTCAACATGGTGCCACGCAGACTATTTGGCCGGTCAACAGAGTGCAATTCGATGCTAAACCGTGAGCAAGTGACCGTATAATCACCGCAAAACGTATATAGTGACCGTAATCAGCTTATTCTGAAGTTCGGTGAACGTATTACGCTTTTCTCTCTGTAGGCCCTCCAAAACTACATCTCTACACGTTCTCGCATGTTACATCTAACAAGTATGCAATACAGCACTACTACTACACTCTAACACAATAAATCATATGTGTTTTTAGTTTTACTAGATATCATATTGTTACTTAATTATTCAGTTTGCATACATTAAAATTGCCTTTGAAATGTATGGCCAGTATCATATACCGCGCGGGAAAAATCCCGCCCTTTCCTGTTTAATCGGGTTTGTATCGATGGATCGTGCGAAACAGCAAAACTATAGTACTATATACAGTACAAGTGACAGTTCACTGGGCCGTCGTGTCGTGTACTCCTCCGTCGTAAGAGTGGAGCGCTCGCTTTCATAAATCTTCTAGTCCCTTTCGCCGACATGTGGGGCATCAAGCTACCGGGTCCACGTGCCATACCGGAATACAGTGCAGAGCAGCCGGGGTGAAGCACCCAGTCATGGCGCCGGCGTAGTAATGAGCAATGAGGCGTCAAATCACAAAGCTGCACCTTTCCCGCAGTTAAGTTGGAGGGACGAAGTAATAATGCTAAAAAAAGAAGTTGGAGGGACGAAGCAACCATCATTTCACTCGTTGCTGAATCCGCTTCTCCCTCATCTTCTTCAAGTTAACCACGTGTTGCTTCTGCCGTTGTTCTGCCTCATGTGGGAAGCGGATCGGCTTGGTAAAGCACTGACACGTGGGACCGCATGTTAGCAAACCGCCAGGACAACGTCCTCTAAAAATAAGAAACCTCCCCCGCCATCCGCGCGGCAAAATCACCTCCTTTTTACTAATCTTGATTCTATAATTTTTTAGATCAATATAATTGAGATTTGTATAGATAGCACACAGGAGCAAAACCAAGTGGTACGGTTAAGGGCATCCACAATGTGTAGCCAAATGTGAAAATAGCTTTTGGCATCGTGGGAACCATTGTGGACGGTGTTGCCAAAGCCAAAAGGATGGAACCGAAGCTCCCTGATTGATTGATTGAAGGAATAGAAAAATGCAACGTCTCTCCTCTTTCTCCCGTGCTTGGACGCATGTACAGTATAGAGGACAGAGTCTACTCCCCTGTCCCTTCTATCACAAATCACAAAGCAGTGAGGCGTCAAATCACAAAGCACGGACGAAGCAACCATCATTTCACTCTTCGCTGACTCCGCTTCTCCATCGTCTTCTTCGAGAAACCATCTCACCGCACTAAGCTGGACGGACGACGCTATTGTGTACGAGTAGTACTAGTACATTTACGCGTCCTTTGGTTCAACGGACTTCCTGGATGCAAATAAGGCGGTTGTCTCGGCTTGCAGGCGGCACTTGCGAACGACTTACCGTGGTCTCCCTCAATGGTGTTCTCCGTCGAACGCACTTCGCCAAACCACAACGTTCGAGATATCGTCGACGTCACCGCAATGGGGAAGGAAGTCAAATATAGTTACTACCTCCATTTTTTTGTACACAAGGCCAGTATATCAAAATTACAATTTGCAAAAGGCCACTAACACTAATCGAGGCAAAATTGATGGGGTTTGCCTCGTACTAGCAACCAAGGACATTAATATCCCCTGCATGCATGCGGAAGTGAGAAGGTTGGTTTGCATGGCGCTGCATTAATCAAGCGATGAGGAGTGAGATGGTTAGCTCTTTGGGCTTTGGAGAAAAAATACGCATTAATTGACACGTGAAACGAGGATTTGTATCGATTAATCCCGCGAAGGAAAACCCCGCCTTTCTTTTTTAACACTAGTACTCCTAGTACGTAGTACTACGTACTTATCCTGTTTGGGTCTAGGCCTTGCATTGCCATACTTCGCCACACATTTTTGCCAAGCTTGCCTAAAGTTTTCAAAATGAAAAGGAGGTACACTTGCGCACGGCTGTCGCGGTCGCACCGCACCCTCACACGGTCGCTCCTGCACGCCGCGGTCGCACCGCACCCTCACATGCACAGTCGCTCCTGCACGCCGCAAACCCAACCAAGGGAACGCACCCTCACTGACACGTGCTGTCGCATGTGAACAAACCAAACTCAGCCATCCTACCGCTGACACATAATTTTCGTTCATAGAGTATGTTTATCCAACCGCATGTTGGGGAGTATCCGTACGGCCCGTGCGGTGGTCTGTTGGGGAAGAAGAAGAGGTGAGGAAGAAGGGTTAGGAGACGTAGGATATTCATCCAACCGCCTGAAATGGTAGACTGACCCAAGTCAGGCGACTTGCATAACAATATATGTTTTTACACAGCAAAAGATCCATAAAAACAACAACATAAAGAAAAACTATCACTGCTCGCGGAACGAGACGGCCTCGTCGTCTTTGGCTGCCGGCGCGAACCAGCCGTAGCTGCCGACGTGTGTCTCCGCACCGTGGTTGTCCTCGGCCTCCAGCTACTCGTTCACGCGGAGCGTGCGGGCGCTCTGCACGGACGAGAGCACCGCCCGGTTCAAGTCGAGGACGTCCGGTTCCGCCTGCAGGAGGGCCTCGATGGCAGCGGCATCCGCGCGCTCCGCGTCGAGTCGAGCCTCCGCCGCCCGGTTCAAGTCCAGGACGTCCGGTTCCGCCTGCAGGAGGGCCTCGATGAGAGCGGCATCCGCGCGCTCCGCGTCGAGTTGAGCCTCTGCCGCCCGGTTCAAGTCCAGGACGTCCGGTTCCGCCTGCAGGAGGGCCTCGATGGCAGCGGCATCCGCGCGCTCCGCCTCAAGTTGAGCCTCCGCCGCCCGGTTCACATCCACGACATCCGGTTCCGCCTGCAGGAGAGCCTCGATGGCAGCGGCATGCGCGCGCTCCGCGTCGAGTTGAGCCTCTGCCTCCCGGTCCTCCTTTAGTATCGCCAGGTTGAACCGCTGGTCCGCCTGCACCATGGGGGACTCGGACGCCGGCACGAAGTCGACGTCCATCGTCTCATACCCATCGGGGGCCTTCTGCGCCGCGACCTCCGCCATGAACATTGGATCGGCTTCCTCCTCCTCGTAGCTTGGCTCCAGAGAACTCGGGGATTGGCCCGCCGCAAAGCGAGCTTGGGAACGGAGGTCTCTGGCACCGATCGCGGCCGCGATTTCTGCGCGGCGCTCCGGCGTCAGCATCTTGTAGTACGTGATCTTGCGGCGCACCATGGCTTTCCGGCGAACTAGGGGACGCTTGATGTGGGCTAGGGGATAGAAAGGTGGGGGAAGGGGCTAGAGATTAGGTGCGGTTTTAGGGCAGTGGCTGGCGTAGGCCGAGCAGCGAAGGTTCTGGTGTGAATGGTGGTTCCGGTGACGACCGGTCAATCGGTTTTAACTGTACATCGCTCTTGTCGCGTTCGCGTTGCAGCCCGGCACGCTGGACCCTCCACGTCGCTCACCGAATGGAACACGCTTCGTCTTGCATTTTCGCTCGCTTGTGGGGCCGCAGTTGAGAGCAAACCGACGTCCCTCCCCCTCCCTCGCCCGCATCATTTTATGTGGAGTAAATAAAAACAGAGGGAGTATACTACGGATGAGGATTCCCTAACGTGGCCGAACCCATTGAGTTACTGACATGCGGGACCTAGCAAGCATGGGGTCCGCCAGTAAGTGACCGAAAGGGAGGGTAAGGCAGGGATACGTATGTGAAAGGAGCTTCCAATATACTCCCTCTGATCCCCACAGACCCTCCCCCCCCCCCACTAGGGCGGGTTCAATACGTTCGTTTTGCTTATGAACATACAATATACTCCCTCTGATCCACACAGACCACCCCCCCCCCCCCGCGGGTCATTTCTATCATAGAAACAGACTAAACCTTTATCTCCTTGCACGACACGCAATTGATCTCTGAACATCAATCAATCTCATCAACATGTGTCGGGGCATGAACCGAATGGGATGTCAAAACTAAGACGCAAAGCGACACGTAGTGGAGGCAAAGTGAAACTTCAAACGAACTGTTTGTTTGTATGCATGTCAGACAAATTACAAATAAACATTGGAAATACAAGCATGGTCTAGGCCCACATGCGAATGATACTCGGCGGAATGTTCAAATGAGGCATGCGGGAGGATGGACTCGACCGGAGGGCGACATGATCGATGGAGAAGAGGGTTGGAGAGGAATGAGAAATAAGCAAACGCCACATGATTATACTTGAACGGCTCAAATAAACAATAAGTTGTCTCGCTTGGCCTAGATAGTGAAAGGCCTAATGCGCAACGCGGAGCACCGACGCTCGAATATGGCCGGGAAAGCAGGGAAACCGACATGTGGGGCACACCTGTCGGGACGACGTAGCGCAAACTACTCCAATGGAGGAGCTGGCCCACGACCTCCTCGCCACCGGCAACCGTTCATGTGGGTCGTGGGTGCCAACAACGTGGCGCAGCTCCAGCACCGCCTCTGGACACGGCGACCGCGGTGAGCGACATGCTCATCGTCGCTAGACACGGTCGGTTTCAGTGTGCCGAGGGTGGCGTTAGTGCCGTGGCACATCCAACAGTATGTTTGGTTTGTGCCCAAGGTTGCCCCATCAAAGCATTGGGTAGCCAAAATTTTGGTTGAGGTTTTGGTTGCCCATGATTTGGCTGACATCGGCAAGAAAAATGAACTAGAGTTGGCTAGAGTTCATTGGCATTGCAAAAAATGGCAACCATCCAAACAAAGACCAATCTTTGGGTCATGACCAAAATTTTGGTAAGGTGCACTTTGGCCACAATCCAAACACACCCCAAAACCTGGCTCGTCGAGAATGCACGGGGCGCCGGGACGCGTCCGCGGAGTGGTGTAGCGCGGCCAACTGCATCCTCAGGATCTGAGACCATGCCGGGTCATCTTGCTTTTTCAATGACATGCGTCGATCGCATGTGAGCAAAGGGCATCTCCAACGTTGCCACGACCGAAGCTGACTACCCTGGCACACCAAAAACCCTCGTCCCTCGCGCCGTCGCGCGGTACATTCCCAGCTGGCGCCAGCTACCCACATTCATGCCGTCCGTCTGTATGCCGTCGTTAAGAGGCTTGGTGCCCGAGGAACCAACTCCGGCGACTTAATGACGCACCAGGATGCTTGGCCTCACTGGAATGCGCTACTTAAAGCGGCAACGCCCAGCTAACCTCCACACCATAGCGCATCGTCCTCCTACCTGGCACCACATCTGCCATGACCGCAAGCGCGAACGCTCTGCGAGAGAGCTTGTCTTCTGGGATGGAGCTCGAGGTCGCCGCCCTCGCTCAAGTCGCTGCACAAGCGGTGGCCACGCTGGCGGCCGACGACGGGAGCAACATCAGCGACGCGTCCTACTTGCCGCCGTCCAACGTCCGGCACCACCGAGGCCGGGGACTCCTCCGAGGATGAGTAGGGCATGGGAGGCGGCAGGGCATGGTGTGCCAACTGGCCGGTCCGTCTCCCGTGTTCTACTTTTCCTCGCCGGAGACCGCACCTTCACTTCACGGGTCTTGAACCCCGCCCCCGTACATGGAGATCGCAGATGGAGGACGTCGGTCGCCGCCGTAGAATAGTTTTAGGGTCGGGTTTCTTTTATTTTTGTGTCCTATAAAAGTTTGAAATGTAATGAAAATCTGCCGTGTTTGCATTAATCTCGGCCGGTGTATATGAACTTTCACAATAATATAGTATATTGTAGGAGTACTAGCAAGATGCCCGTGTGTTGCACGGAAGATCAAGATCTTGTGGGAGTAAAGGATGAACGATGGAAGGCCTTATCTGCAAATGCACATTCACGCAAATCACATTTTTCTACATCTACGGGAACCTACGAAAGGTTTAACGTAAATTTCCTCTCTCTCTCTCCTCCCCTGATTTTCATGGTGGTGGGCCCCTCCCTCCCCCCAATCTACAATCAACAGCTCACACGTTTCACATTATGTTAATTACATAACTGGGACTACGTAGGTGTAGCATTACTCATCCTAAAAAACCCAACTAAGCCAACCTCCCAGCATATCGCGCGGGAAAAGACCAGGCTGCGCCGTTTTAGTCGGGATTACCGGATTACTAGTAGTAGTATCGATGGATTGTGCGAAGCAACAAGTTTTTTTGAGGGGGCGAAGCACCTATTTTAAAAGGAAAAAAGGCGGTACACTTACAGCACCCCTGTCGCGGTCGCATTGCACCCCACACACATTCGGTCCTGCACACGGCTCACGCAAACAGAACGCGCTTCGGCTTGCCTCTTCATTGACACGTGGGACTTCACTTGGAGAAACCGACCAGGCGCCAAACTCCCCCCGCCCACCGCGTGAAAATCCTCCCCCCCCACCCAAAAATTCCCCCCAAATCCTAGATTCAACCGCCCTTCGGCCAACTAGCCAATAATATTCCCCAAACCCCCTCCCCCCGTCCCCCTCCACTCCATTCGCTCCGCCAAAGCCGCCCTCCCCGCCACGCCGATACTCGGCGCCGCGGTTCATCGAGGGGACGCACGGCGATCCTCTCGCTCCCACCGTACGCTCTCGTAGACTGCCGTCCTCTAGCCGCGCCGCCACCGCTGGCGACGTTCTTGTGGAGGCGCACGGCGGTCAGCGCCGCCACCGCTGGCGACGTTCGTGTGGAGACGCACGGTGGTCAGCTTCTCCCATGGTACGCGCATTCTAGACTGAGGCCCCGTGCATGTCGGTGTAGCGCTGAATGTTAGCTGATAGACGCTGTTAATCTCACTGTTTGCTGAAGTAGTTTACAGTCAATATGCTCTGCTTAAGAAGCTTCCTTGCCCTGTTCTGCACTCAATCTGCTTAGCTAAGATGGCATGCCAAGGCCGGTTAGTTGCTAAAATATCCTGCCATATATTTATTGTGACGTAGATTGCCATGGTCTAGTAGCCAATCTGTTAGGTGAAATAGCTCTACACCGTTTTATACTCGATCTTTGCTGCTGCGATGGCCTTCGATAGTTTGATGGCTGTGTGCTCGGCCTCATTGACTGCTGAAACAGCCTGCCATAATTTAGCACTCAAATCTGTTTGCTGAATTAGCTTTACATATATTTCGTTACTTAGATCTGCTCGTCCAAATATCTTGCCATAGCTTTAGACATCGACCTAGGTATTTTGTTCTGGACGTCATAAACAATTGTATATGTTTTTCCAGTAATATCTAGTAGAAGAACTAATTTGTATGTCTAACAGATGGACATGACTTGGATAACTTCTGCTCGAAGATTCTCCCCTGCATATGTCGAGGGGGTTGAAAACTTCATGAACTTTATCAGAGCTGAGTACGGTGGTCCGAAATCAGATGTGCTCTGCCCGTGTAGCAGTTGTATGAATTCAGTTACAAGACCCCAGTCAACTATGCAAAATCATCTACACTTGTATGGGATGTCGGTCACATATACTAGGTGGGTTCATCATGGTGAAGCTGTGAACGTCAATGTTATTAACTACGTGGAAGCAGCAGATCACCATCTTGATCTGCCTGATGCTCAGGTGGAAGAGGAGGAGGAGGAGGTGGCGGAGCCAGTGAGTTTGACCAACATTGAAACAATGCTACGAAATGCTCGTGCGTTCCATGAACTTTCACCTGCAGAAGAAAAATGGTGGGCCCGCATGTTGGAACAATGCAACGTGGCTGTCACCCGAGGAAATAAGCTGTCAGTATTCTCAGCTATGGTCACCTTTCTTCAGGTGAAGACATCTGAGCGGATGACCAACAAATCATTTGATGCGATGTTGGCTGCTTTCCGCAAAGCTTTCCCAGATGTGTCTGAGCTGCCACACACCTACAGTAAAATGAAGAATTTCCTTCGTGCACTTGGAATTGGGTATGATATGATCCATGTTTGTAAGAATAATTGTGTTCTGCTCCGGAAGGATTATGCCAACTTAAGTGAATGCCCGAAATGCAAATCATCAAGATGGAAAGATGGCGATGCTGTGAAGAGGATTCCTCATAATGTTCTGAGACATTTTCCAATTGCACCAAGATTGCAGAGGTTGTTTCATGATGCTGAAACAAGAGAGGATGTACTGTGGCATTCTAGGAACCAGGAGTACAGAGATCAGAATGTAATGAGCCATCCATCACATGGTAGTGAGTGGAAAAGCTTCATTCAGAAGCACAAAAACTTTGCTGCTGACCCGAGAAACATTAGACTTGGCTTAGCTTCAGATGGATTTAACCCATTTGGCCACCAGAGCGCCACATATAGCATGTGGCCAGTGCTTGTTAACCCTTAAAACATGCCTCCAAATGTCTGCACCAAAGAATCAAACTACATGATGGCCTTGCTCATCCCAGGTCCAAAAATTCCTGGAAAGGATTTTGAAGTGTTCATGGAGCCTCTTGTGGAGGAACTTCAACAGCTATGGAGGGGTGTTCTCACTCAAGACCTATATAGCAGCCCACCAGCTAATTTCTTTCTGCGTGCTGTTATAATTTGGTGCATCCATGATTATCCGGCTTTGGGCACTATGTCAGGGCGAACGACACATGGTTACAATGCATGTGTTCGCTGTGACAGGAATCCGCTGTCATACGCAATACTTAGCAAGATCTGTTACATTGGACACCACTGTTTCCTTGCCAAGGACAAGCCGCATCCTAGAAAATACCGAAGACATGTGTTCAATGCAAAGCATGAAAACCGTGATGCGCCAAAGAGGCTCACCGCCGATGAGTTGCAAGTGGAATTAGAGAAGGTCAGGCATATTACACCAGAAAACCATCCTGATAATGGTAGCGGGAAAAGGAAGCGTGGCAGGGCAGAAGAGAGTTTATTGTTTACCCGCATGTCCACTTTGTGGGACCTGGAGTATTGGAAAGATTTGGATCTGCGGCATAATCTTGATGTGATGCACATCAAGAAAAATATATGTGACAGCATTATCGGCACACTTCTTAATATTGAAGGCAAGACGAAAGATACCTTAAAATCAAGAATTGATTTGACACACCTGGGTATCAGACAGGATTTGCAGGTGCAAGATGAAGGTAAACCACGGGATATGGCACCAGCTGTGTACGTCTTGGACAAGGTAAAAAGAAAAGAATTCTACGAGGTCCTGTCACGTGTGAGATTCCCACATGGATTTGCTTCCAACCCTGAAAGGAGAGTCAGTGCAGATGGAAACAAGGTACAAGGGTTAAAAACTCATGACTGCCACGTCCTACTTCGAAGGGTTTTACCTGTTATCCTTAGAGGATTGGGCCGCCCTGACTTATACAGAGCAGTTGCAGAGTTGGGACAATTCTTCAGGGAACTCTGCGGTAGAAATATTAGGATAGATGCTTTGGAGCGTCTTAGAGACAAGATACCAACTATCCTATGCGACCTTGAGAAGATATATCCTCCAGCCTTCTTTGATGTGATGGTGCATTTGGTTGTTCATCTACCTGATGAGGCACTACTTAGAGGTCCAGTACAGTATGGCTGGATGTACCCTATTGAAAGGCGGCTAGGCACTTTCAAGGGCTATGTTAGGAACAGAGCTAGACCCGAGGGTTCCATTGCAGAGGCCTACATTACTACAGAAGCGTTGACATTCTGCTCAAAATACATTGAAACAGCTGATCAGCTTAGCAAAGACGTGGATGAAGACAATCACGGGCTCAATGTTTTCAATTATTCTGTTCGAGTTACAGGGAAGAGTCGACAAGAGGACAAACCTAAAGATTTGGACAAAATGGTTTGGTATGTGTTGAATAACTGTCCTGAGATACTACCTTATATCAAGTAAGTGCTAAGTACTGCAGGTTATACATCGTAATCTACTAAACTTGCAGCACATTCTTATATATTTAGATGTTTGACGCAATCACTATGTTGTGCAGCATCTACAAAAAGGAGTTACTGCCGCAAAATCCAAGAAACATTGACAAACTGGTTATGGCAGGATTTGCGAAATGGTTCAAGAGCCATGTAAGCTTTTGAATTGCACTGTTAGTTTTTTTAATATATTGAGTACATAAGATGATCAGCTTGTCTATTTTCTAACCATAGGTTAAGAAGATGCGGGAGGATGGGCAGGCAGTTGATGATGCCCTTTACTCACTAGCAATGGGTCCTGATACTCGGGTAAGACATTATGAATCTTGCGTTGTTGGAGATGTGCGCTAAAACACCCTTGCACGAGACGAAGGCACGAAGACACAAAACAGTGCCATCATGAGCACGGATACGTATGACAAAGAGACAACTGAAATGTATGCTAACATAACAGACATTGTTCAGTTGCAGTATATCTCCAGTTTCAAGGATCATGGGTGTGTGGTTCTGTTGTGCTGTCGTTGGTATAACCTATTTTCCAGGATCACAAAACCCAGAGCTGATGATTATTTCAAATCCATCAATGTCAAGGCGGCGTACCAGACCAACGAGCCTTTTATTTTGGCAAATCAAGCAACACAAATATTTTTCTTGGAAGACACATTTGCACGTAGCGATGACTGGAGAGTAGTGCAAAGGTTTGTGTACCGACCCGACCTGAAACGGTCAAGTCTCTGTGCTTCAGTGTCATCCCTGGATCGGTAATGCTGACACACACAGTACTCGAAGGATTTATAACAGAGTAGCAATCACACACTTATTACATCGAATGTCTCAAAAGAGAACTTATTACAATAAATATGGCTTAAGGCCATCTAATACGATAATAGTGGAAGGCTTGGAAGATAAAGTGAGTCCATCAACTCCAACGGCATAGCTGAGCTGCACGACAACGACCTAACGAACCTTACTCCTCGTCTGAAAAGTCTGCAACATAAAATGTTGCAGCCCGAAAACGAGTCAGCACATGGAATATGTTGGCAATATAACACAGTAAAGCAAGAACAGAATAATGCTATCACTACATGCATATTTGGCTGGTGGAAGGCTCTATGGTTATAGTTTTTGCAAAAAGCCAATTTTTCCCTACAACAAAGGAATACATTTTTATTTTAACTATCCTGGTAGTTGAAACATCATTGAGAAGGTTCCTCCAACTCAATTCCAATTAAAGTAATTATCAACCCAACAATATTAATTTAGAGTGATGAGATACTTAAGATACTCCAAGTACTAGATACTCAAGATTGTCCATAACCGAGGAAACGGCTAACCATGATTAGATTGTACACTCTACAGAGGTTTGCGCACTTTTCCCCACAAGACTCGATCTCCTCCATTGGATTTCTCGCACTACAAGGTGTTTGAGAAACGGATGACCGAGACATAGCCTTTCAGAAACATTAACTCTTTACTCCGGGCAGACCATACCAAACCTACATCCCTCTACCTACTGATCCACCTCTTCAAGAGCTCACGCAACTTACTCAACTATGCTAGAGCCCATAATAGCTTGTGGCTGCACACGGAAGTTTCTAGCATGAATAATCTTATGATCCCTTTGAGCCTGGGTGGCATTCCATAGGGTGATCACACGGGTCCTCCGGGATCCCCTTGGGCAAGCACTGGGTTCTCCAGGTGCCCGGGCAAACCACTGGGTGCTCCAGGGTGCCCCAACCAATCCACCCAGATGTGTATTAAAGTAGCCACCTTAAGTTAACCATTAAATAATAATCTCACATCTGTCATGGATACACTCAATCCCAACTCACGTCTACGAGCATAGCATAGCAGTATAAGCATAACGTAGTAACTCCCAGGGGTTGAATGCAAATCAATAGGTTCCTACCTCATCAACTACTTCCCGATACCCACATGTTATCAATCCTACTCATGCAATGTTTTGAGGATGGAAACTAATGCATAAAAACTGGGTAATAATGGGGTATGATCAAAGTGTTACTTGCCTTGCTGACGATCCGCAAAACCTAGGGACTCGTAGTAGCACGCTTCGCACTCCGGGAATTCTATCGCAAACAAACAATAGCATACATAAGCAATCAAGCAAAGACGCACGGGCAAAACTCAAGTAAGAAGAATTGACCAGAAAGTTCAACTTAAGAACTCCGGTTTGCAAAAAGAATCAAATCAAACGGAGCAACGAAACTCAACTGCGAAAGAAACAAGATCCGTTTACTAATCTGAACTAAAGTCAAATTTTACAGTACCAAAATCTTGTTCAAGTTGGTTAAACAGAAATAGGGTTTCGAGACGAAGATCTAGGCGCTTGAATCGCCTGATTCCGATAAACGAGCGAAAAGATAAACTAAAACGAAAATCGGATCAGAAATCGCGATCGAAAATAATCGCGGAAAATCCGAGAAAAAGAAAAACTGACGAACAGGCTAATGAACGAACGTTCGCTGTTTGCGGTTAAACGGTGAAAACCGTTTGTTAAAACGAACGTAAAACGGGCGTTCGCTAAATAACTAAACCGAAAATAAACCGAACCGGATATATAAAAAACGGATCGAGGGTTTCGAAAAAAACCAAAATGGTTTTCTCACGAAAACCGAGGTGGCTACCTCGGGTCCGGCGAGGTCCGGCGACTCCGGCGTGGCGGGCGGTGGTGCGGCGCGGGGCGGGGCGGCACCGGCGGGCGGGGGCAGCACGGCGCGGGGCGGCACCGGCGGGCGGGGGCGGCTGGGCTGGCTCGGGGCTCCGGGTCTCGGGCTTTAAAGGCCGGCCCGAGGAGTCCTGGCCGGTTACGGCCCGGAGTCGGTTCCCTTTTTTTAAAATAATTCCGACGTGCAGAAAAAGAAAGAAAAGAAATACTAAACGGACTCCAAAAATCCCGAAATAAATTTTCCCCGTCCTCTAAAAATAGGCCGGACAAGGTGGACATTTATTTGGGCCGAAAATGCAATTTTGCAAAATGCGTATTTTTCCTAATTCAAATAAAATAGCGAAAAACTCCGAATAAAATCCAATATTTGATTTTAATATTTTTCTCCAATATTTCATTTATTTTGGAGAAGTCATATTATCTCCTCTCATATATTTGAATACGAAATATTTTCGAAGAGAAAAATAATTAAATCAAATAATCCTCGTTTCAATATTTGATAAAATTCAAATATGAAAACAGGGAAATACCCAACTCTCTCCGAGGGTCCTTGAGTTGCTTAGGATTTCGAGGATCGTGAAACGAAATGCGGCAAAAATATGATATGCATGAATGATCTATGTATAACATTCCAAATTGGAAATTTGGGATGTTACAGTTTGAGCAGAGGAATTCGTTTAATGAAGTTGCACAACAAGATGGTGCTTACACCGCTCCTGATGTACAAGATAACACAGATGTTCCTAATATCTTTGAGAACCATCACGTCAATGACGCCGGCGAAAAGATTGCCTGTCGTGCTGTGGACATACAAGAGTTGATCAAGAAGAAGCCAACGTTCGAGGACGTTGAGGACGAAGAAGAAGATGACATCGTGGGGAATTACGATTCAGACTGGTACACATGGCGAAGATGTTGACGCTGCTGCTGCGGATGATGATTACATTGCTTTTGTCGTATTTTCCTGTCAGAAGATGTTTTTTTATCTACTATGTGAAATTGTGTTTGCTATGACAACTGAAACCTGATGAACATGTTGTTTAGTATTTTCCTGTGAGAACATCACTTGTTATGTATGCTGATTTGTGTTTGGTGATTGTATGACGACTAAAACATGATGACATTGTTGTTTAGTTGTACTCATATTTGACTGTGAAACTTGAATTTGATGACATAGTTTGCTGTTGGACTGCAATTTGCTCGACGTCTTCAAATGAGAACAAAGCTAACCCGGCAGGTCCTCTGCTAATTTATTTATTTATTACCAAAAGGTCCTCTGCTATTTATTTATGAGCAAAAGGGCATACCCCCTGATTTCCGTTAATAGAAATCATTAGATGTTCACAACACTACGCCCAGCCTGCTACACAGGTTTCATTCATTACTAGTTTCAGCAAAGTGCTCATGTCATAGCCACTGAATACAACACGAGTGTTACATACACTGCAAATAAAGAGACAATCATCCTACAGAGCACATCGATTTTGCCCATTATCTTCACAAGCTCTTTCATCTCCTCATTGCTGTCAAGGCCGTTCAGCAGCTGTTGCTTGGCCATCATCAGAGGAACTGCATCTTTAACCTTCTTCACTGCATCTTCCTCTTCTGCCGTTCCTTCAGTTACTTGTCCAACACCCGAACCTGCTGGTATTGGGATTCCTCGGCTAACCAAATAATCAGCGTAGTTGCACTCTCCCACATCAGCAACTTCCCAGAAATACAAATCCCACGAATCTTCCATTTTCTGCACGAATCAAATTGGAAGATCATCAACCAATCTATTAAAAAATCAGCAAATGAAAGCAGCATAACAACACTTAAACATATTATTACCCCATGATTCGGGCATTTGTAGAAGACTCGGCCAGGGTTGAGGATTGTGGTTGAGACGCGACGGATGACTCTGCGTGATTTGCAGTAGTGGCACCACACCAACGGCAGCGGGTTGCGATGAGCAACCGGCTGTGGTGCGCGTGCTGGCGGGGGTGTGATGAGACCCACAGGCGATGGTACGGGTGGCGACTTGGCGCTTTGGTTGTTGCCTGCTGAAGAGCAGGTGGACGAGCAGCCAACGGACATGGTTGCTGCGGCCAGAGCTTCTGATGCTAGGCCGAGTAAGTAGAGAAGAGGAGAAGCGAACGTTGGATATGTCAGTTTCATTACTTGCAGAGTAGCATAGCACCATATATAGTCATAGTCTAGGTTTGGATTTGAACCAGCTACAGGAGCACGTCTCTCTTTTTTCTAAAACTCAGCAACGTCTCTTTACTGGTACACTAGCTTGTTCTGTACGCCTTCTCAAGTGTTTGATTCCTCCAACTGACATCTGGGACCCACCGGAAGGACCTCTGTATTTCGCGAAAAAAACGTGCCCCCCGCTGACAGGTCGGACCCACCAACTATCTTTGCACGCAAGGAAGTGCCTCCTTATTACGCACAAAAAATGAATACTCCCCCGCCAGCTGGAACCCAGCATCATGGGAGGCTTACTTATGGGCCTACCAAGTTGACTGGGATGGAGGGCTTTGTCAACTTAGTCAATATTAATGATTCTAGCTCCAGTTACCGTACGATGTTCATCCAACGGCAGTAGTGCTTCTTCAACCTCTGGTCTTCTTGCTCCAGCCGCCCAAACCAGCGCCGGTCGTGCCGCGTGCTCCTGCCTCCCATGGCCGGCTGTGATGCCGCGGAGGCCTCACCGCCCCCTACTACTCCCACCGCTGGCCAGGGCATCCCTCTACTCACCCACAACCCCTGTTATTCTGCGGCGACGGCAGCCTCACACCGCAGCCGAACCAGTGAACCCTCGTACTCCTCTCCGCGTGGGCATCCACTGCCGCGTCTTCCCGGCTCCGCGTCGTCCCCTTCCTAGGCCTCGCCGTCATCCACTGCCTTGGTGCTCTCGGCGCGGCGTGGTCAATGTGGTCAACGACCGACTTCCATCGGAAGAGTACTGTACATGGAAAGGCTGACAGCTGGGTCCACGGCCGCAGCTGGGTCCACGGCCACAACCCAGTTTTTTTGTGATTTGCCAAGTAAGTCGTTTTGTCAGGCCTGTTGGGCTGCAAATCTTTCAAGACGAGGAGAGCTTCATTCGGCTGGCCGAGAAAATGGCCTATCAGTAATGAGAAATGGGTTGTACATTTTTAAAACACATCAAACTAGCAATTAGTTTCAAATTTGTTTTTTTCATTTCGAGATTTTAAATTGCATTGATTTTTATGCATGGACAATTTGTTGGATTTTATATTGATATACATTTATTTTTAAAATCAGTTTGAATGTGACTCGAAATTTGGGATTAAAAACAGTTCGGACCGCACCGAAATATGCAAAATTTCGTATAATTTTTTAACCGTTGCCACAATATGTGCTGTAATGCTAACAAAAAGAATATGGGCTCCAAAAACACCTTAAGAATTAGCAAATGGGCTGTAAATTATTAGAAATAATGGCAGATGGGTTGTATGATGTTTTCCACTGATTTGAGGCTTTCCTAAAAAAAAGGTTGACGCACAAGCAGTGACTGTTGGATGTCCATCCAACGGCCGTCGTGCTTCTTCAATCTTTGCTCTTCCTTCTCCAGCCGCTCAAACAAGCGCCGGCGGGACTGCCTGCTCTCTCCTCCCCGCGGCCGGCTGTGCTGCCGCGTAGGCCTCACCACCCCACCGTATTCCCATCGCTGGCCTAGCCATCCCTCTACCCACCCACACCTGCTGTTATTCTCCTGCGACGGCAGACGAACCAGTAAACCCTCATACAGTCGTACTCCCCTCAGCGTGGGAAACAATTGCCGAGTCTTCCCTGCCTCCGTGTCATTCCCTTCCTAGGCCTCGCCATCGTCCACCGCCCCGGTGCTCTCGGCGCGGCCTGGTCAACGTGGTCAACGACCGACATGCATCTGAAGTGGACTGTACGTGGAGAGGCTGACAGCTGGGTCCACGGCCGCACGCAAGGAAATGCCTCCTTATTACCAGCAAAATAATGATTCCTCCACCTAACATATGGGACCCACCGAAAGGGCCTCTGTATTTCATGAAAAAAAGTTACCGCTGCTGACAGCTTGGACCCACCAGCTATATCTTCGCATGCAAGGAAGTGCCTCCTTATTACGCACAAAAAAATGAATAGCCCCCCTGCTAGCTGGGACCCAGTATAGTGGCAGGATGACTTGTGGGCCTACTAAGTTGACGGGGACGGAGGGCTTTGTCAACTTAGTCAATATGCACGATTCTAGCTCAAGTGACCGTACGATGTCCATCCAATGGCCGTAGTGCTTCTTCAACCTCTGGTCTTCTTGCTCCAGCCGCCCAAACCAGCGCCGGTCGTGCCTCGTGCTCCTGCCTCCCATGGCCGGCTGCGATGCGGCGGAGGCCTCACCGCCCCCTACTACTCCCACCGCTGGCCAGGCCATCCCTCTACTCACCCACAACCCATGTTATTCTGCGGTGACGGCAGCCTCACACCGCACCGAACCAGTGAACCCTCATACTCCTCTACGTCCCCGGCTACGTGTCGTCCCGTTCCTAGGCCTCGCCGACGTCCACCGCCCTGGTGCTCTCGGCGTGGCGTGGTCAAGGAACGGCTTCCATCGGACGTGAACTGTACGTGGAGAGGCTGACAGCTGGGTCCACGGCAGCAGCAAGGAAGTGCCTCCTTATTATGCGCAAAATAATTATTCCTCCACCTGACAGCGGGGACCCACCGGACGGGCCACCGTATTTCGGGAAAAAACGTTTCCCCTGACTGCTGGGACCCACCAAGGAAGTGCGTCCGAAAAAAAAAACGATTCGCCCCCCTGACTACTGGGACCCACCAGCTACATCTTCGGAGGCACGGAAGTGCCTGACAGTCGGGACCCACCTGGTCGAAGCGTATGTAGCGTTGTCATTCTGGTCGCGAACATGTACGTACATACTGGTCGATGTAGAGGCGCGCACGTGTCGTAATAGAGGCGCGCACGTAGCATGTACACGTACGTACAGCGGCAAGTGTGCAAATAAGAAAATACGGCCACGTACGTACATACAGGCAAGGTCTCGAACGCCTACTCGCGCATACGTACGGCCAGGGCTCGTGTACATGGCTGGGTCGGAACGGAGAAACTCCGTCGTCGTCGTGTTCATGGGGAGCCCACCGGCTAGGTTGGAATGGAATGCATCGTCGTGTTCATCGGGAGGGCTTGGACGGAAACGAGGCCTGGCGTACCGCAAAATGGAGGAAACGGCCTTGTGTTCGACCGACCATGTTTGAAATGGGATCCTGTTCACCGGGAGGGGTCTGGCGTACCGCAAAACGGAGGAAACGGACCTCCTACGGTTGAAACGGGGGTCCTGT
Source organism: Triticum aestivum (assembly GCF_018294505.1). Taxonomy (NCBI): domain Eukaryota; kingdom Viridiplantae; phylum Streptophyta; class Magnoliopsida; order Poales; family Poaceae; genus Triticum; species Triticum aestivum. Next base: position 196,615,837 of record NC_057796.1, on the reverse strand, counting down.
TGATCGGGAGGGGTGTTGCGTACCGCAAAATAGAGGAAACAGACTTGTGTTGGAGCGCTACGATCGAAACGGGGGTCCTGTTCATCGGGAGGGGTGTGGCGTACCGCAAAACGGGACTCCACGGGATACTGTTCATCTCCACCGTCGACCCCCTCCAGCCTTCACGGGCTACTGTTCATCCACCGTCGACCTCCTCCAGCCTCCACCTACGACTGTTCATCCACGGGCCCCTGTTCATCCAGCCTCCACCGGGCGCTACTCCACCGGCTACTGTTCAACCAGCCCTCTCCACGGGCTCCTGTTCAACCACCCCTCCACGGGCTACTGTTCATCTAGCCCCCCACCGTCTACTGTTCATCCAGCCCTCCACGAGGTGGTCTTGCTCATCCTGCCCTCCACGCGGTCCTGTTCATCCAGCCCCAACCGGCTCGATCGATCGGGGTCCTGTTTATCCAGAGGCAATACCACGGGGTCCTGTTCATCCACCCCCACCGGGAACTGTTCATCCAAACACCCCCAGCAACGCTCACTGTTCATCCAGAGGCAGCATCGATCGGCTTCAGTTAGCAGCAGTAGTGAAGGAATCGCTCGATCGGGTTCAGTTAACAACCATCGATCGACCGCTCGGGTTCAGTAATGCGTAGCCTGCAATGCAATCGCTCGGGTTCAGTTAGAGCCCAACGCCTCGCTCGGGTTTAGTTAGAGCCAAACGTCTCGCGCCCACACACGTGCGTGTATGAGAGAAACGTGCATCGCTCGGCCCCGACCACCCACCGTAACCAGGAACACCCTGATATTTTCCTCGCCCTCGCTTCTACCACGGTTTTTTCTATCATGGACGGCCCAAAGAATGTCATGCAGCTGCGTCTCCGGCCCGCCCAGGACGAAAAGCCCATTTTTTGTCATGATTTTTTGTCATAGAAGTAGGACCCCACCACATCTATGATGATACCGGGTTTTGTCACAATTATCGTCATAGAAGTGTCATAAGTATGACATAATTTTTTTCGTTCGGCCCAAAATGTCACGGATGTGTCTTTTTTTGCAGTGTTGTTCTCAAACCCGCAGATTTCGATCTCTTTGCTCGAAGCTCTGTTTCTGAAACTGTTTTGGGGGATTGTTGCTTTGTATGTGACTCCTCCGTTGGTCCAGTTAGTTTTTGCTTTAGTGGTTTATATTTTCAATAATTAGCTACTCTTGGTGGTGCTGTAGATGAGCTTGCATGTTGAGTTTGAATGCTTGGCATGGCCTCTATACATCTCTATGAGTAGTTGCTATCAATCTTGTGAGGTTTTGTTGCGAAAATGTCGTGGACTAAAAATTTCAGAATTTTGTTCATAGGAAAAAGATTAGTTTCTTTAGGAAGTTCGCTTCCAAGAAGAACTCCAAGGGAGTTATTGGGGAGTCACACCACAATGATCTCCGCACCCGGAGAATGGCAAAGGTAGGGCCATGCGAAGGGCCGCACAACCCATTTATGGATATGGAGCCAGAATACGTTAAGAGTTTGCACAATATACTACTAATGTCGGCCTCACCGACTTCATTGCAGCTGAATGTGAATAGTATCATCTCCTCACAAATTCCTTTGTGCAAAGTTTTCATTTCATGAGTAGGAATAATCCTCCTGAGGTGCAATTTAATTTATATGCTGAAACCCGTCAAATACCACTTACTGAATTTTGTGACATATGCTTGCTCCCTTCTGACGGGGATTTAAGAGAGCTCAGGCCCGCAGAGTTCGAGGGCTTTTATCGTACTCTATCCGTGGGAGATGAGAGAGGGGTATCGAGTGTCACCACCACTATCTTGCAATTTCCTTCAGTGCGTTATTTTACTCTATTCATTGCAAAGTGTTTACTTGCTAGAGAGAAGGTTGGTGCACTTAGTGCCCCCGATTTCGCTGTTTTACACCGTGCACTCTACGGCGACAACACTTATAGCTTGGGAGCTATGTGGCACGTCGCCTCCACATTAATAGATCCAAGGGTAAAATACATGGCGGTATTTATGTTACTCACTTGGCGAGTCATTTTATTGTTCAGATACACTAGCATGATTATCCCTTGCCCAAGTTTCACTTAGATCGCCAGGCTATGGCACATCATCAGTTCATTGATGGCGAGAACACCACTATTGATATTCCTTATAACCCAATTTTCAGTGTGAACACTCGTGATATTATTCCATTGCCTACACCTGCTTTGTTTGATTCTATTGCTAGGGGCAGATACAGAATCATGCCTGAGGATATTGTCGCCTACCGAAACAACCAGGCTGCGGCTGAGGAGGCACCTCAGCAGTGGGACCCTCAGGTGCCCGCTCCACAACACTTCAACATGGGACCGGAGGGTTAATACGAGTGGTAATTACCAAGTTAGGCCAAAAGCCTAAGTTTGGGGGAGTATGTATTTCCACCGACGTTACATTCATGTTCACACTTCTCATTCCAGTTGTCGGTGTTCATACTTTTTCATTGTATCATCCATGTTAGATTTATTTTCTCGCTCTCTTCTTGTGTGTTTGAACTTTTTTGAGAAAATTAAAAAAATGTTTCTTGTTTCTTTTCAGTTTTTCTTTCTAGCGTGTGTAAATAGTTTTTCTCATTTTTTGCTTTCCTCTAGAAAAACTAAAAACTCCAATAATATGTATGTGTGTTTCTCTAAATTTCTTTTCTGTTTATTGAGTCATACCAAGGAGAAGACCACGATGAAATTGTCGAGTGGCTCTTGTATGCATTATTGTTGATCTAACAAAGAGCCCAAATTACCCTGTCTTCTCGTTTGAATAAAATGTTTGCAGATTCCAGCTTAGTCCACGACACTCTTGCATTATTATTATTTTCAAATCGTTTGGTCGTGCAAGTGAAAGGCAATAGTGACGATATTTGATGAACTGGTTGTGGCAGAGAGAAACGAGTATGAACTCAACTTGTTTTGTTTTTGTAAATATGTTTAACCTAGTATCCATGATTCAGCCTATTATGATCAAATATGTTTGCAATGACCCTTAGAGATTATAGTTTCTCATGCCATGCTTAAGTAGCTAGGAGTGGATAATGATTTATCTTGGATGTCAACATTGCACTAAAATAATTGTGATGTGGTATGATGATATGGTATCCTCCTTCGAATGTTTGAGTGGCTTGACTCGGAACATGTTCATGCATGTAGTTGAATGAAAACCAACATATCCTCTATGATATTTATGTTCATGGTGTTCATTTCCTACCCATGCTAGTATACAATGTTACTTATGCATAATGCATGTTCATGGCCGTTTTTGCTCTCTAGTTGGCCGCTTCTCAAACTAATTGCTAGCCTTCGCCTGTACTAAGTGGGATTACGGCTTGTACATCAAAATCCTCAAACCCAAGTTATTCCAGATGAGTCCACCATACCTACCTATATGCGGTATCACCCTGCCGTCCTAAGTAAATTTGCATGTGCCACCTCTAAAAAACTTCAAATAAATATCATTTTTTGTGTGCCTGAATTGTTCATAGAGCGACAGGAGGTAGTTAGTATCTTCCATGCTAACAGGGTTATTCTCATGATGAGTGTTTACTCACTCATCCTTGCACGAGAGGGGCGGCAATAGGGATTCCCCGTCCCGAATTCAAATCGCAAATAATTAAACAAAACTCCCTCAGGACTGTTGTTGGTATGGACAGTACCCGTGGATTCGGATCAGCTGTGGAGTGTGTTTGTTGGTGGAGGGGGAGTAAACCTTTACTTTTATCGCTTGGGAACCGCCACTAATGTGTTTAACATGGAAGATACCGATAACTAATGGTCGCGAAGTAAACAAGAAGGGTGCATTTCTCAAAATTTCATTTACCTCTGTTTTAAAAACTTGAGCTCTGGCATCGCCGCAAATCACTGCTTCCCTCTCCAAAGGGAATATCTATTTACTCTTATGTTGTGTTATCACCTGCTCAAATAAGCGCTAGATCCTGAGAGCAATATTGTCATCCTCAGGCATTATGTGTAGATAATGTTGGGTGCATCATGACTGGATCTTTTCTACCATGAATTACAATGTTTAGTCGTTGCTTGAACTTTGGAGGTGCTTTGCATTAAAGTTTTACGGTCCCAGAAAGGGCTAGCGAGATATCACTATTGTCATATTATATCATGGTTGTTTTGAAAAGTGTTGTCATTTGAGATCTATTATTATTGCTCGCTAGTTGATTATGCCATTGATATGAGTTAATATAATTTTAAGAGTTATTGTCGACATGGTTAGTCATGATCTTGGCTGAAAACCTGGGTGCTACTTAAGCTTATTTATGTAGACAAGCGCAAAAGAGTTCATAAAAGTTTTTCTTTTCCACTTTCAGTTTATCAACCGAATTGCTTGAGGACAAGCAATGGTTTAAGCTTGGGGGAGTTGATACGTCTCCGTCGTATCTACTTTTCCTATCTCTTTTCCTCTTGTTCTGGACTCTAATTTGCATGATTTGAATGAAACTAACCTGGACTGAAGCTGTTTTTAGCAGAACTACCATGGTGTTGTTTTTGTGCAGAAATAAAAGTTCTCGGATCGGAATGAAACATTTCGAGGATTTTTTATACCATAAAAGAGAATTACTGGAGCCAAGAACCATCGAAGGGGGCACCTGGGTGGGCACAACCCACCAGGCCACGCCCTCTGCTGGCGCGCCCAGGTGGGTTGTCCCCACCTGGTAGCCCTGCAGACCTCAACCCTGATACTATAAAATCACATTTTCGGAGAAAAAATCAGGGAGGAACAATTATCGCGTTTCATGAGACAGAGCCGCCATCACCTCCTGTTCTTCATTGGGAGGCCAGATCTGGAGTCCGTTTGTGGCTCTGGAGAGGGGGATCTTCGATCTTCGTCATCGCCAACCTTTCTCCATCGCCAATTCCATGATGCTCCTCACCGGGAGTGAGTAATTCCTTCGCAGGCTCGCTGGTCGGTGAGAAGTTGGATGAGATTCATCATGTACTCGAGTTAGTTTTGTTAGGGCTTGATCCCTAGTATCCATTATGTTCTGAGATTGATGTTGCTATGACTTTGCGATGCTTAATGCTTGTCACTTTGGGCCCGGGTGCCATGATTTCAAATCTTAACCGTTTATGTTATCACCATTATATCTATGTTCTAGATCCGATCTTGCAAGTTATAGTCACCTATTACGTGTTATGATCCGCAAACCCCAGAGTGTCAGAAGTCGAGATACTTTCCAGTGATGACCGTAGTTTGAGGAGTTCATGTATTCACTATGTGTTAATGCTTTGTTCCGGTTCTCTATTAAAAGGAGGATTTAATATCCCTTAGTTTCCAATAGGAGCCCGCTGCCATGGGAGGGTAGGACAAAAGATGTCATGCAAGTTCTTTCCATAAGCACGTATGACTATTTACGGAATACATGCCTACATTATATTTATGAACTGGAGCTAGTGCCGTATCGCCCTAGGTTATGACTGTTATATGATGAATATCATCCAACGAATTCACCGATCCAATGCCTACGGATTTCCCTCATATTGTTCTTGCTAAGTTAGTACTGCTATTGTTACTGTTACGCTTGCTACAAAATCATTGCTATCACTGTTACTGTTACTATTGTTGTTGCTACTACTATAAAAACTATCATACTACATTGCTACTGATCTATTTGATGTGGATAATTAATCTCCAGGTGTGGTTGAACTGACAACTCAAGTGCTAATACTTACAAATATTCTTTGGCTCCCCTTGTGTCGAATCAATAAATTTGGGTTGAATACTCTACCCTCAAAAACTGTAAACTTCAATAAATTTGCGTTCCCATATACTTGTGCGTTATCAGATCCCCTAAATTAACGTTGTAAACTTCAATTTGATCAAGTTCAAAGCAGGTTGAACCGAAAGTAGCATGCATTCAAACATAAACATAGATAGTTTTGCATAACCGAACATAAATTTAAACTAAACTAAACTACTTTCGGTCGAAGTAGAGGTCGAGCCAATCCTTCCACGTTAGGTATGGTGTGCCGCGAGCCGGGTCCGGGCCTGTGTCGTCGTCGGAGTCGTTGGGGAAGACACTCCTCCACTTGTCGACATCGATCTCCTCGTCCTCGCCGCCCACCTCGACGCCCTCCGCGCCGCTGTCCTCGCCGCCTTCGACCTCATCATTGGAGGAGAGCATGATAACCTCACCTCCCTCCGCGCCGACAAAGATCATCTGTTCCCCTTCTACGAGATTTGGGTGCTGCTCGCGGAGCTCTTGCAAGTAGGCCTCGTCGGCGGCCTCGGCCTCGAGGCGCTCCCACGCCTCACGGTCCCCCCGCGCCATAGCCGAGCTCACCACCCCTGGCTTCGGTGGGACGAGGTCGACCAGATGTGTGCCAAAGGGGAAATTGAGCCTAGCCGCCACCCCGTGGAAGCGGACCTGCCAGCGGTCGTACTCCATGGCCGCAAGCTCAGCTGTGTGGAAGCTACCGAGCCACCGGCGGGTGTGGATCTCCTTATCCATAATCTCGGCAACCCACGTCCCCCACCGCCGCTACCGGACCCCGTGGTAGGACCTCGTCGGCGGTCGGGCCCGAGGGTGGACGGGGAAGTCCTTGAACAGGCATAGGGGCGCGGCAGCAGGCGGATCGGGCGACCAGCGGCAGCGAATCGATAAAGAGCCCGCGGAGGATGGGCGGGACACCTCGGTGGCCACCTCGCTGGCATCGGGCGAAGTGGCCGCGGTAAACCTCTTTTGGGCCATTGGCTCCTCGAGATCCCCGGCACACATGCAGAGGTTGAGGATGGAAGCGGTGGCGGCGGTGGCGGCGACCTACCAATGGTTTCGAGCGAGGGAGGGGTGGTGTGTTTCTGTGTGATCCGAGGTTTTGGGGTGTGTGTGGTGTGTGTGGAGGGGGGCCAAGGTGGTGTTTGAGGAAATACCGCGGCAACTGAAAATTTTACTAGGCGTGAGTAAAATGTCGGGCTACTGAAAATTTGGATCAAGGGTGAGAAGATATTTTTGAGAATGCGAGGGATGCAGAGGCGGGAGTAACAAGCCGGGGCTACTGAAAATTTGATTCAAGGGCGAGCAGATATTTTTGAGATTGTGAGGGATGCAGCGGGAGTAACAAGTCGGAGCTACTGAAAATTTTAATCAAGGACGAGCAGATATTTTGAGATTGCGAGGGATGCAGAGGCGGGAGTAAAATGCCGGGGCTACGGATAATTTAAATCAAGGGATTAAATCAGAGCAGGAGTAACAAACATCGCACATGGTCCGCACATACTAATCATGTGCTATTAAACATAAAATCCTTCCAGGCGGTAGATATTTTCGGGACTACGAGGCAGTAGATATTTTCAAGAGCGGGAGGCAAGACTCATGGAGCCCAATCTACTATGTTGATGTGAGTGACTGCAGGGGCACATGCGTGGCACATGGGTAGTCTGACCGAACCGTGTCTGTTGCGTCCCCAATCACAGACGGTTGCTACATCCAACTCGTGTGCTGTTTATAAATTTGGCAAAAAGAATGACACGGGAAAGGATCAGAACACGGACAAACTTGCATGTGCACCAAATATATGTATGAAAATGGTGGTTTGATGTTCAAATACCCAATGCACAACTTTGATGTGGCACCTGTCGCACAAAGCACATAGTATTGCTAGTCAGCCACCCCTACGAACCCCACTTCGTGTTGCCGGTAAGGGAATCCTAGCTACGAATGCATGCCCCAAATAGCTAGGTCTGAAATCTCACCCTACCGTAACACAAAACCTATAGGAGTCCATCATATATATGGTCAAACTTCCCCTTTCGCTTTCGGACAAAGGTGGACCGTGTGCCGACCCACAAATGTGTGCTTCAGGCACGAGATGGGTGAGACCACATAAGTACGAACCACCTGCGGGTGACCCTACTATATGTATGAAAATGATGTGGTGTGATATTTAACTACCATTCACAACTTTGATGTGGCATGTGTGCCTCGCAAATCAACCGGGCTTTCTCGACCCCCACGGAGGTTGTAGCTAGTGCTAAATAGCCCCCCACCCCCACCCCCCAACACACACGTCGGTGGGGAGGGCATCTCACCAAGACGTACTACAACACGAACCAAGCAGAGTCCAACTTGGTCGTATAACCTCTCTTGCTTGTTGTTGGTCAAAGTGATGGACGTCCACACGGCCCCGCAAAATGGGCTAGCTTGTCACCGATAACCTCGCGATGGAATACTGTCTGAAGATAAACCCACTCTATGCATGTGGACCAATTATGTATATATATATGGAAGTGGTGTGTGTGGTGTTTCAATACCCAATGCACAAATTTTATGTGGAGCCATGCTTTGGAACCATAAAATCCCCACACTGAGCGAGGGTTCACGACGTGTAGCATTTTCTCAAACTTAATTAGTTCTGGAATGATTGACCTACTATACGGTAACTCAAACCAAATAAGAAGAATCCTCCCTGGTAACCTTTCTCGTCGTCGGTCGAAATGATGGACGTCCACATGGTCCCACGAACATATATAGGCTTGCCGCCCATAACCAAGCGAGTGAGAGTGTGTCCAAAGACAACCATTGCATGCATGTGTCCCGAACATATTTATCAAGGTGTGTGATGGATGCATATGTGCTGAATACCCAATGCACAACATTGATGTGGTGCACGCGTTGAAGATCGCAGAGGTCCCCACACAGAGCAAGAGGTTCATGACGTGTTGTGTGCTCGCCCCCCCCCCCCTCGATCCAGCGGGATGGATTCATGTGTAAACATGCGCTATAATATATGTAATCTCACATCATGACCTATATCGTAAAACAAACAAAAAAGTAATCCCCGTCAAATTTATAAACCTCTCTGCTGTCGGTGAAAGTGATGGACCAAGTGGGCCGACGACTGGAAGCATCGCCCATAACTGCGTGAGTAAGTGCAAGAGGACAACCACCGTCACTTGTATGTGTGCCAAAACATATATATGGAGAGATGTGTGGTTGTGATGTTTTGAATACCTAATGGACAACTTTGATGTGGTATTTGCCTCAAAACCCGCAAAGTCCCCACACAGAGTGAGGTTCATGTGACACCTAGTATATGCTGGTCCCACACCCCTTCGACGCATACTATACTCCTGCCGTAACACAGCCCTAAAAGAATTAATCCTCCTTGTTCTTCAAATGTTCCTCTCTCTTGTTGGGTCAAAGTGACGGACGGCGACCTCGCGGGCCCACAAGAGTGAAGCGTACGTCTCACGTGAGTGAGAATCCTATATAGGACTGTGTACCACCATCTGCATGTGGCCCATGGAGGTGTTTGTGTGATGTTTGAATACACAATGCACAACTTTGATGCGGCTCCATATATTCTGATCACGGGTTGAACTTCCTGAGTTACACAACCTGAACTTCCCTCTGTAGGAAGCCAACCTTCGGGCTATCTTCACAACAGTGTCTCCCCGCGCGAATTATTCTGGTCAGTCGTGTTCTATGTGATGTAAGTGTAATCTGGAAATGGTTTTTAGCAACTAAATGCCCGTCTTAAATAGGAATCTCGCTCGTTGTCGGATTTTCTCTTGGGACGTGATGAACTTGCATCTATTGCAATTTTACTGCCTGAGTTGTTCGACCTGAACTTCCCTTGGTGATAGGTTGAACTTCCACAAACATTGCCCAAATGGGGCTTGCGATATACCATTGGAAAGCTATGCACAAAAAGGTCATGACCAAGTTGAATTTTGGCAAAATGTAAGCGGTTTTAGAGCAGTTTTGAAAACCGTTTTTTCTTCATGCAAAAAATGTGAATCATATTTTCGATCGCATTTCTAAACCGTTTATTAGAATGAGGAAAATAATATGGCATTGGAAAGCTGCTGCAAATCCGCTCCTTCCACATGTTGAAAGTTTTCTCTAATTCCTATGGTTAAAGAGTAACTTGGAAAATTGTAAAATTTCGCAAACCAAACAGCCGAGTTCGTATTTTCGATGCCATTTCTAAACGACCAATCTAATTGAGGCAAACGATATGGCGTTGGAAAGCTTATGAAAATTAGCTACCTTTTCATGTTCAAAGTTTTGCCTAATTTTGAACGGTTTAAAAGTAATTTAGAAAACGGTCCAAGTTCCACTGAGTTCATATTTTCGTGTTAATTTTTTAACCGTACGTCCGAATGCAGCAAATGATATGGCATTGGAAAGTTTGAGGAAATGTGAAACTTTTTGGTACATGTTATTTCTCCCAATTACTTACGGTTTTAAGTCAATTTTGAAAATGGATAAAAACTTATTTTTGCCGTAATTTCTACAAACTTTGTCGGAATGGGGCAGATAATATACCGTTGAAAAGCTACGGAAAATGCAAAACTTTTTCATGTTGATGGGTTCCTCTGATTCCTAGCCATTTTCAAGTAATTTTGAAAACATCGAGATCATGCGTTCTGCCTTTATCGCGAAACAAATTCTTCGAAAATGCACCGCGTGAAGAACTTGAACTTCTCGGCATGTCTACTTGAACTTCACACTATTTTTCACGTGCTTTCTTGGCTCCTTTCTCTCCATCCACTCAGCGGATGTAAACACGCAACTTTCCCGTGTTGATCATTCTTTCATACACGCGACCGTTTTAAAAGTTTTTCATCTGAAATTCATTCAGTGTAGTAGTTGAACTTCCTCCTGTTTTCACATTGAACTTCTGTGATGTATTTTTGTTTATAATTTTCTCATCCATTCTTCAGTGTTACACAAATGATATTCCTTTTGTACACACATCTCTCACAATATATTTTTTTACTTTCTCCGACCGAGGACTTAAACTTATAACAAAAACAAATTTGGAACTTCCTTTTAATTCAATTTTCTCATATTAAACACATACCATGTAGTACATGAACCTTTTTTATAATTTGAATTTTTTATTTTCTTTTTGAAATCAAATTTCTCCCAAATAATAACTAAACTTCTTTGTGGATTGAGAAACTTCTTTAAAACGCAAAAATACAATTTCTTTTTTGTGTTTTTGAACATGGAAATATAAGTTGAACCTCTCTCGCAAGAATTTTTGAACTTCCCCGGATAGAGCACTTGAACTTCTTTCAAAAAACCCTTTTAATCTTTTATTTTTCTACATATTTATTCTCACCTGAAATGCATTCCTTGCAGTACTTGAACTTCTCGTTGTTTTCACTATGAACTTCTGTCACATTTTTTGTATACGTCGAATTACACACAATTGAAGGTTGGACGTCATTTCTTGCCATTTTAAAACATGTAATTGGAGGTCGGACGTCCCGCAATATAAATTATGAATCGTGCACGCAAGTGCACGTGAACTTCTTGCAACAAAACTGAGTTTTTTATATACTTCGAACTTCTCCGTTATTTGTTTTGTTTTTAAATAAAAAATGTTATTTCATATTTTATTCTTAAAAATGAAAATTTTGATTCTTCTATAAACGCTGAATCGCCCCGTTAGTTTGACATGAACTTTTTCTGATATGAAACAAACACCCATGTAGTACGTGAACTTCTACAAAATTGAGCATGTAAATCCTAGGTTTTTATAATCTATAAACTTCTCTGTTTTTTTAGTTTGAACTTCTTAGTTTTATTCCTATAAAAGAAAAACAAAATGTTTTTAAGTAAACATCACACTACCTTTTTTAAATTGAACTTCATACGTTAATTTTGCATAGAAACAAGAAGAATTTAAAGTTTGCTGTATACATCGAAATAATCCTTTTTAATTTTAATTTATAGTTTTTATTTTGAAAAATTGAATTGCTCAAAAAAATTAATATACAAAAAACGACGCTACCCTTTAGCAACGGAAAAAATCTTAAATTTTTATAGACATCAAACCGCTCCAATTTTTCAATTTTAAACCTCTTTGTGTATTTTTAGAAATGGAAAAAATTGGACTTTTTTAATAAATGACGAACTTGTTCGTTATTTCGAACTGAATTTCTTGGTTTATTCGTGTACATCGAACTACTGCGTATTTTTATTTGAACTTCTTGATTTCAATCTTTAGTAACAACGAAAATCCGAGGGTGGTTTTAAACATTGAACTACTTGAGTTTTTAAATTTGGGCTTCTTGGTTTTATTTCTGTTAGTAACGGAAAATACCTAGTTTGGGAATAAAAATCATAGTTTTTTAATAAATATCAAGCCGTTCCATTTTTTAGATTTGAACTTCTATGGGTTTTTCAGCGGAGAAAATCCCTTTCTTAATAAATTTGTGTGGAGATGCTTTTGTTTTTTTAATTTGGCCTTCCTGGGATTGTAATAAACGTTGAACTTCTCCGTTATTTTGATTTGAAACTCTAAGTTTTTTTCTAGAAACGGCGAAAGTCCACTTTTTTCTATAAATTTGTTCAATGTTTCTATTAAACATTGAATTTCTTTGTTTTGTTAATTTGAACTTCTTTTATTTTATTCTTTAGTAACAAAAATATCCAAGGTTTGTAACTTCGTTATTTTGCCTTTGCCTTCTAGTATTAAATGAACTTTTTGTACTGAATTCCCTGAGTTTTTCTTTTGGTGTTTCGTCACCAAAGTGTCAAACCCCATTTCTTTAGTAATAGATGAACCCTCGAAGCATTAATACATGAACTTATTCGATACAACTTGTTTGCTATCGAAAAGTAGATCAAAACACAAGTTGTGGAGAAACTAATTTCAAATTATACACCTATTTTTTTTCTAAGTTCTCAAATTTTCTGGAGAAATCAATTGCCTTTTTTATGAGTTGGAAACATGTTCTTCTCCATTTGAAATACACAACCGAACAATTTATCTAACACAGATCGAATTGTTGCCGTGTGTTTCTCGATGAACTAAAGATAGAATACATAGTGAACAGCTGTCTGCATGATCCGGTAGTGCTGCACATATCTTATCCACACCGCGAGACACTCCCATCTTTGTTTATACTCCTTTTTTCCTTTATGGCCTTTTTCCTTCTTCCTGGTAAACCCAAATAGATCACCAAGACCAAGCAAAAAAGGCAAGCAGAGCCAACATCAGCAGCTTCTTGCACATCTTTAGGCACATGAGAGGTGCCAAGGGAAGCATGACCAATGTATGTGGGGCAAGTCGTGGAGAAGAGCAGCTGGGGAAGTTCTATCGGAGGAGCAAGGGTAGGTCGCACGTTCGATTTGAGGGGTAATGGACACTTAGTGACTGGCGGAAGAAGGCAGGGTCCACCGTGGACCGGGGCTAGGAGGTGGCGGCGAGCAGAGATGCCAGGTGTGAAGAACGCCGACACATAGAAGATGAAGAGGGGACTGGTGCAAGGTGGGGCAGAGGCGGCCGGCGAGGTCGCATCGGAGCCCCGCGATGAAGATAGCCACTCCACCTGCCGCGAACAGGAGGGAATCCGCTCGCGCTGTTTGCCCGTGCCTTGCCGAGGGTAGTGGTCGGCTGGATCTGGATGCCTTCCACCCTCGATGCTGACAAGGTGGATGTGCGGCGGCGGGGCCTGACCTAATCTAGGCGGGACTACGGTGGTGTGACCCCAGAGACCGGCGAACCGTGAGGTGGTGAGGGGATGTCGGAGACTGGCACCGCGTGGGGTTTGGCCGCGTGGACTGGTTGGCCGGCGATGCGCGGGATGATGGCGGGATCCCGGAGGCCAGTGACAAAAGCTTGCCCATATCGGCGGCGAGGCTCGTGGTGGGGGTGGGGGCTTCCAAGAGGAGAGGGCGAGCCCCGTGTTTTTTTTCCTGTCGGCTGGGCTTAGTGGGTCATCGGGAGTTCGGGAACATTGTCGCTCACCCTTATAGAGCTGGCTATGATCCAAATAGTTATTCTAATCCCAGGATTAAAATAGTGCTACTCTCTATATCTATATATATACACCTCGGAAACCGAAAAGTCACCACAGAGAGCGAGGTTCATGATGCGTGGTATGTACTACGCCCCCATTCAACGCGTGGTATATATATACTTCTACTGTATAGCACAAACCAAAAAAAAATCATTCCTTGATGGTCAATTAACCTCTGTCTCGTTCGGTCAAAGTGATGGAGGACAACCTCGCGGGCCCACAGATGGAAGTGCCGCACGCGAGTGAGTTCCTATAGGCCAACCACCGCCTGCATGGTATTGCGTGATGTTTGAATACCAATGCACAACTCTGATGTGGCACCTGCCTCGGGAAGCGGAAAGTCCCCACATGGAGCGAGGTTATGATGCATATATATAGAGAGAGTATACATGTTGCCCCCTCTTTGACATGTACTACATACTCCTACCGTGCATGTACCTAACACAAACCAAAAAATAACCATCCCTGTTGGTCAAATTAACCTCTCTTGTTGTACGTTCAACTAAACGACGATGACCTCGTGGGCCCACAGAGAGATTCACACGCCAGAGTGTCATATATAGGACAACCACCGCGTGCATGTGTTGTGTGATGTTTGAATACCCAATGCACTACTTTGACGTGGCACATGCCTCGCAAACCGGAAAAGCACTACACCACGATGTGTAGCCCCCTCACTTCGAGCCGGTGGGAGGGACTCATGTGTACACACGTGCCCAAACTTTGATATGGAATCTCACCGTGATCCACATCGTAACACACATGCCAAGATGAATCCACCTTTGGTCAAATGCCTCTCGTTGTCGGTGGAAACTAAAAACTTTGCGGGCTAGTAATTAATTGTTTGTTATGTACAGATGATTTTTGCTAATAATCCGACTAGGGTTAGCGTGTGTGCTATTCGTGGCCAGATCTTGTGAATTGATTTTGAATGTCTACATATATGTTTGTTCCTTTTTTTTCTTCCAGATCTTGAGAATTGATTTTGAATGTCCTACATGTATGTTTCTGCCATTTTTTCAGATTGGTATGTACACAGATGAGGCTCCTACTAGCGGTGCGCCGGATGTAGATCTTGGACCCGGCAGCGCAGCCAGAGTGGCCACGGCCCCCTGGATCTGAGGAACCCATAGAATCTCCGGCGGACCGCATCAGCGATCTCCCGGATGCCATTCTTGGGGAGATCATCTCCCTTCTTCCCACCAAGGATGGCTGCCGCACACAAGTCCTCGCATCTCGGTGGCGCACTCAGTGGCGCACCGCGCCTCTTATTCTCGACTGTCGTTAGCTATCCGTCGATGATGATTCTGAACTCCCCGGAACCATCATCTCGTCCCACCAGGGCTTCGTTCAACACATGTACATACTGGCATGCTACCTGCTAGACATACCCTGCATGGTGGCCGCCTGGCTGACATCCCGTCAATTCAAGAAACTCCAGCAGCTTGAGTTCTACCATTACTACAATGATAGATTACCACCCATCGCTGAATCTAGGCCCTCACCACTGATGCCCATATCATGGTTTTCCTCCTCTCTCCACACCACCACCTTGACCCGGTGCCATCTAGTAGACAATCTGGTACAAATGCTTCGACTCCCACTGCTGAAAAACTTGCGCTTGTGTTGGTTGATCTGTCGGTGGCCTCACTGCACAGCATCATCCACTCCAGCTGCCCTGCCCTGGAGCGTTTGGTGCTTGTTTTTGGAAATGGATTCCATATCCCTTGTCTCAAAATAAAGTTGCCTTACCTTGTAAGCATTGGAATTCATTTTGAAGGACAGGAGCTCATCATCGAAGATGCACCTTCAGTTCAAGGGTTGCTCCATGATTCTTGTCAGTGTCAAAACCGGCGGATCTTGGGCAGGGGGTCCCGAACTATGCGTCTAAGGTCGATGGTAACAGGAGACGGGGAACACAATGTTTACCCAGGTTCGGGCCCTCTCTATGGAGGTAATACCCTACTTCCTGCTTGATTGATCTTGATGAATATGAGTATTACAAGAGTTCATCTACCACGAGATCGTAATGGCTAAAACCCTAGAAGTCTAGCCTGTATGACTACGATTATGATTGTTGTCCCTATGGACTAAGCCCTCCGGTTTATATAGACACCGGAGGGGACTAGGGTTGTACAAAGTCGGTTACAGAGAAGGGAATCTTCATATTTGGTCGCCAAGCTTGCCTTCCACGCCAAGGAGAGTCCCATCCGGACACGAGTAGAGTCTTCGGTCTTTGTATCTTCACAGCCCATCAGTCCGGCCCATGGCTAACAGGCCGGACGCCCGAGGACCCCTTAGTCCAGGACTCCCTCAATTCTTATTATAAACCTTCGCAGATAACTGTGGTCTCTGCGCCTAAACTAGAGACCTTGGGTGAAATTTCTGATATGTTTAAAGGTTACAAGATGTTGGTTAGCCCCACACTTATTTAGGTACTGTATATTATCCATGTACACTTTTGTAATCTGCATTTTTCATTTGTGCGCATAAGTTAGGTATCATCTTGGAGTACACTTTCGGTGCAAATATTATGTTATATGCTGAATGAAGATCTTGTCCATGGATGGCCTATCAGGGTGCTGCATTCTATCAAGACCTTATATATTCATATACGGTGTCTTGATCTGAACACCACTATTGGCTTGCTGCGATGCTTTCCATGTCTGGAGAACTTTTATATAGAGGTGATGATTTCACACTCATTGAAAACCCATATATAATGTACTAGAATTAACTGTGCAGCTGTCGCTCCTTCGACAAACTCTGTTTTAGACATTAACTATTTTCAATCTTCATGTCTATTTAGGCAATAGGTTATCGAGAAAAAGTTCTAACCAATCGATGGCAGAGGAAGCACAAGGATTTTCTCAGATCTCATGACATTCGTTTGAAGACAATAACAGTGGAAGGATATGCATCCAATGTTGCAAACACTAGATTTGTCACATTCTTCATGTTGAATGCGAGGGCACTATTGTTCGTGAGGATTAAGTTTTTCGACAAGAAATTTCTCACGGATGGACATGTTGAACATCATAAGAAGAAGTTTTAGCTGGACCAAAGGGCTTCTGATCGTGCTCGGCTTCTATTTACAACATATTGTCGTCATCATGGACCAGTAGATCTTTTGTACCGGGATCTTGATTTTATGGATCGGGCCGATCCATTTGATTGTGACTGCCGAAAACTTTGTTTGAGTTAGATGTTATTGCCCTATTCATTTTGGGTTTTTTCTAAACCTGGTGAACAATTAATCCTCGTGCTTTTGGACCGTTTGTAACCTAGAGTTAGATATTGCTGCCCTTTTCAACTCGGCTTTGACCCATGTTTTCTTCATACTAGGCCAAAGGCTTGCCATTTCTTTAATTAAGCTATAAATATTATGAGAAATCACAACATAGGGAAAGAACATCACTCTCGCCGGATCCTTGAGATCATTTTTCATTACAGAACCCACAAGTTCTTAGCGCCCCCAGCACCAACAAACTTATTTTCAGCTAGCACACCAAATGGGCTGTAATTCTTAATAACAAAAGTTGCACGGTAGTGACATATTTCGATTCTGACATTTGGGACCCACGAGGAAAAATCCTATCCAAGGCGGTGTCGACTCGACAGTAAACATTGACAAACCTGGTTTTCAAATTACTGTAAATCCAAAACTTGCCTGAGAATCATGAAACTTGGCATGGTATTATGACATGCCACCAACATGCCGTGGTAAAAAGTTAGTCCAATTTGGAACAAGATTTGGTATAAACTTCTTACAAACCGGAGCTTCTCACAAAAAGGCTCATGGTTCCGAGAAGGAACTTGTCTCCTATGTGTGCGAAACGACATGCGCTGTCTTTTCCCGCCTTGATTTATTTCACAGAGGCAACATGCAACTATTGGAGCGTCATCCTACAAATATGAAATTATGCAGGGTTTGTTTTGCCGTTTTATGCATTATTTGAGTTTTCAACGCATTTTGGAACATACTTTGGTGTGTGCAAAGGTCATGTGTGTACTATCCAGCTATGTAATGGGATGTTCAATTTGTTTATGGAATCAAGTCCTGATAAGTACATATGATGTTGTTCTGTGTGCAATGACATCGCACACGGACCATACTAGGGAACTCGTCGATGATGATTTCATCAATTGCTGACAATTGTATACCAGCAAGCGCTTGACCACAACACACATGGCTTATTAGCAACAATCATCTGTGTTATTGTCGGTCTTCGCACACATTTCTGATTACGTACCTGTTTGCCGCGTATCACACACGTTTTGTTAAGTTCAACCGTTTCTGTTCTCTTGGCTGAACGCAAATAGTTCATTGGAAGGAATTGTATGCCCTCTATCGCACACACCTTGATCTAGCTAACCGTTTCTGTTGTGTTGCGTAATCAAAAACTGTTCATCCGATTAAACTGTATGATGTATATCGCACACACCTTGATCTGGCTGACCATTTCTGTTGTCTTTGCTCATCACAAACAGTTCAACGGGGTGAACTGTATTTCGTATATCGCACACACCTTCATCTGGCTGTCCCTTTCTCTTGTTAAGCTCATCGCAAACAGTTCATTCGAGTAAACTGTATACCCCGCATCGCACACGCAACTAAAATCTGAACCGTGTTTGATGTATCCGCCATCGCAAACGTTTTGCATCTTTTTTGACGGGCTTTCCTACACCACCGTTTGTGATTAATCACTACAAAAAAGACACATTTGGGACATGTTGGGACGAACAATTTTTTCTGTCATGCTTATGACACTTCTGTGATGATAACTGTGATAAAACCCGGTATCATCATAGGTGTGGTGGGTTCCTACTTCTATGACAAAAAATGGGCTTTTCGTCCTGGGCGGGCCGGAGACGCAGCTGCATGACATTCTTTGGTCCGTCCATGACGGAAAAAATCGTGGTAGAAGCGAGGGCGAGGAAAATATCGCGGAGTTCCTAGTTACGGTGGGTGGTCGAGGCCGAGCGATGCACTATGGTTTGCGCGTTTCTCTCGTGTACGTGCATGTGTGTGAGTCGTTCGCTAACTGAACCCGAGCGACCACATGTTACTGAACCTGAGCAATCAATCCCTTGGCTGTTAACTGAACCCGAGCGATTCATTCACTACTGACTGAACCCGAGCAATTCCTTCGCTGCTGCTGCTAACTGAACCCGAGCGATCGATCACTACTACTTATTGAAGCCGATCGAGTCCCCGTGCGAGACGTAGCCAGCCGGTGTTGGGTTGCCTCTCGATGAGCAGTGACCATTGCTACCGTGCGTGTGGTATGTAGAACGAGTCGAGACGTGGCGAGTCGAGCCGGTTGGTTGGCTGTGGATGAACAGTTCCCGGTGGGGGTTGGATGAACATGACACCGTGGTAGTAGGCCATTGCCGCTGGATGAACAAGACCCCGAGGAGGCTGCCGCACGTGGAGGCTCTATGAACGGCAGCCGGTGGAGGCTGGATGAACAATAGCCGTGGATGAACAGTAGCCCGTGGAGGCTGGAGGAGGTCGACGGTGGATGAACAGTAGCCCGTGGAGGCTGGAGCGAGGCAGTAGACGGTGGATGAACATGACCCCGTTTCGACCGTAGGTGCTCCAACACAAGTCCATTTCCTCCCTTTTGCGGTACGCCACACCCCTCCCGATCAACAGGACCCCATTTCGACCGTAGGCACTCGAACACAAGTTCATTTCCTCCGTTTTGCGGTATGCCAGAACCCTCCCGATGAACAGGATCCCGTTTCGACCGTGGCCGGTTGAACAGAAGGCCATTTTCTCCATTCTGCAGTACGCCAGACACCGTTTCGGCTGTTTTTGTCCAAGCCTGTTGGCTCCCATTGAACATGACACATTCCGACCCAATCGGTTGGCTCCCGATGAACATGACGCTATTTCTCCATTCCGACCTAGCCGTTTTGCTGCCCGATG
This sequence comes from Triticum aestivum, assembly GCF_018294505.1. Taxonomy (NCBI): domain Eukaryota; kingdom Viridiplantae; phylum Streptophyta; class Magnoliopsida; order Poales; family Poaceae; genus Triticum; species Triticum aestivum. Next base: position 196,596,108 of record NC_057796.1, on the reverse strand, counting down.
AACAGGACGCCGTTGATACCATCCATTGCCTCTCCATGTACACAAGCCCTGGCCGTCCGTATATATGCGCGACTACGTGCTCGAGACCCCGCCCGTATGTACGTACGTGGCCACATGTTTTGCCCTGTGGCTGTACGTACGTGTACAGGACTTAGACGGGACTACGTGAACTGCTATGTCGGGTGCTCTACAACGACACATGCCGCTACTTACTCGGCAATGGTTCATACTTGCAGAGAGACCGATCGAGCAGCATGTACGTACACGTTCGCGACCAGACAGACAACGCTACGTACGCTTTGACTGGGTGGGTCCCAGCGGTCAGGGAGGATAAGGACACACTTCCTTGCGTGCGAAGATATAGCTGGTCAGTCCCAACTAGCAGGCGGAGGAAACGTTTTTATTTTGTGAGTAATAAGGAGGCACTTCCTTGTGTTCGAAGATGTAGCTAGTGGGTCCAGCTGTCAGCCTGGCCGCCTAAAGTCCTCTTCCGATGGTTGTCCTTCGTTGACCACGTTGACCACGCCGTGCCGAGAGCACCAAGGTGGTGGACGAGAGCGAGGCCTAGGAAGGGAACGACGTGGAGCCAGGGAAGACACGACAGTGAATGCCCACGCGTAGGGGAGTACCTGGGTTGACTGCTTCGGCTGCGGTGTGAGGAGTCCGTCGCCGGAGAATAACAGGAGGTGTGGGTGAGTATAGAGGTATGGCATGGCCAGCGGTGGCAGCACAGCCGGACACGGGAGGCAGGAGTAGGCGGCACAGCCGGCGCTTGTTCGGGCGGCTGGAGCAAGAAGACCAGAGGTTGAAGAAGCATGACGGCCGTTGGATGGACATCGTACGATCACTGCAGCTAGAATCGTTTATATTGACTAAGTTGACAAAGCCCTTGGTACGCGTCAATTTAGTAGGCCCACAGGTCAGCCTCCGAAACGGTGCGCCCCAGATGTCAGGGGGAGGAATCATTTTTTTGGGCAGCTGAAGCAAGAATATCCGAGATTGAAGAAGAAGCACGACATCCGTTGGATGGACATCCAACGGCCACTCCTGCTAGAACCGTGTGTTGACTATAAGTTGACAAAGCCTTGCGTACGCGTCAACTTAGCAGGCCCACAAATGTGTGGCAGAGAACATATAGCCCATTTGCGATTTGTAAGAATGTAAAACCCATTTTTGAATTCTAATGGAATTTACTACAGCCCATTTACAGTTTGTTAAAAGTACAACCCATTTTCTAGCTAGGACAACAATTAATAATTTCAACCAACTGCTCAAAACAGAATTCAATAAAATTTCCCACATTTTGATGAGATCCGAAATAATTTTATCCCGAAATTTCTAGTCAGATTAAATATAATTTCAAAATAAATTTGTCTTATGTAAATATCCAACAAAATATTGCACGCACAACAAGAAATGAAATTACAATTTTCAAAATACAAAAGTAATATTTTTTAAAACTAATTACGTGTTTGGTGCATTTTTTATAGTTACTGCCCAGTTTTTATAATTACATCCCATTTATTATTTATTAAAGCCCATTTTCTTGTTAAGCCTAATGCATCCCTCCTAGGATAGATTTGCAGCCCAGCAGGGCGGAGAATAACAAGTTGACCCAGATATTGTGTACAACTGTCGGCCCAGTTGCATTGTTGATGTTCAAAAAAAGGCATGTGTAGTACAGTACAACTTTACATGGCTACTCAGCCCACATTCACCGACGCCGGAAAGGCCCAAACAAGGCTTCTGTACAACTTTTTGAAGTCACTGAGCTCAATTAATAACTTAAGAAAAAATTTAGAGTATAGTGGAACCTTAAAAGCTGTCATGAGCGAAGAAATAATTCAACAGGTCCCACTTGTGCGTGCGTGTGTGTGTGTGAGTGTGAGAAAGAGAGAGAGAGACCCATCGGTCGATGCTCGTAAATATATCTTTCAGCCATATGCATCGCTGATGCTTAGTAAAAATTATATAGTTGACATAATCATATAGAACATCATAGCACACTGAACTTGCATACAAAAATTTCACGCAGGCGGCACAATCAAGGTGGAAGCAGTGGATTGCTACGGGTAGGCTATGTTGAAACCAACGAACTCGTACATAACGATTCATTATCTTTATCAATGACGGGGGAATATCTTGAATGTTGTGCAAATAAAACAGACAGACAACACAATAAGTTCTGCTAGCACATTAAGTTGACATACAACCCTTTCTAAAAAAAGTTCAGGTACAAAAATAGAACATGTCACAATCAAATGTACTGGCACATCAGTGCTTCACAGCGATAGCTCAGATTTAACTAGTATCTGACAAGATTTAGTTGTTACCTCAAATTAGAGCACATCCTGGCAGCCAATCCCGCCTCTTCTCCCAAAGAAGCAGTGGCCTCCGCCGCGCAATGGAGTAGGCCCTGTGCCATCCATCGTTCCGAGCAACACGGGGAAAGTCTGATGTTGACTCCTATAATAGACATTGTCGACGGACCCTGGCACCATCGGCGGCGGCAGGACTTCGATTGATGGATTAACCACTTCTTTGACATGCACGAACACTCGATACGGGTACATCCCTAACATGGTCCGCGGCGGCCTTGGTGGCGACGAATAGTACAACCCTGGTTCCTGCACCGGTATCTGAACACCAATCACCTTCGGTATGGTGGACGGCTTCTTCATCCATGCCATAACCGCCAGCTGTCTGGAGGAACAAACATACTTACAAGCTCACCTCCAAGGTCGTTGATAAGCTCATTCATGGACTCGGTGTTCCAAGCACGTCGAGGCATCTCGTGGAAGGTAAGCTTTGTTAAAAACTCAAGGTCAGAGGGCACCGAGCCCCATCCTAGGTGCCACCGATCAAAGCTCACCAGCTCGCCATCGCAGAACAAATGTCGAGAAGATTCGAACACACGACTGCGGTTGAAAGTTGTCCGGAACCTGACGAACAAATCAGCCGGTGGCAGGCAGACTTCGACGAGCAAGTCACTTATTTGGATGTTGTGCACAATGCCAAGAGCTTTGACAAGGTAGTCCGACGAGACGAGAGGCCGGTTGCCGTTGATGGTTACCATCAGCACTTTGCCGGCAAACTGGTCATCAAGCGCCGCCATGCCACTGTTGAGCGATAGCACGCAGCGCCCGAAGGCAGGACGGACCTCAGGATCTCCGGCTCGGAGATCCGCGTTGATCGGTGACATGATAGTGCGCTTGAGTACAGGGAGTACAGGAGGGGGATTTGGGGCAACTGGAGTAGGAATCGAGATTCCAGAGGTGGGGGAGGGGTGGGAGATTGGGGATGAAAAGGTAGCATGAATTTCGAACACGCGCCAATATGCTCTCGGCGCGCACGCGCACAAAAACACCGGCGGCGCCCACATGTCGGCCTAAGGGTCCTTATTCTTTCTTTTTTTGAGAGCCCGGCCTTTTTTGAGGATCTTTTGAGATCCCGGCCTGAGAGTCATAATGACCTGTTTTGCATTGCGTTATTACTCGGCCTATATTCGACGACACCTCACTGGCCCAAACAAGTGTACATCATCGAAAGGACACTGAGCTCAAATTATAACTTGAAAAAAGGAGATATACTCTGAACACTGGAGAATGGTGATGCCCTCATTTAGCCCACCAGCAGTTCGAGACAATAAACAGTTCAAAACAACAATATATACAACATTCAAACACTGACTAGTGACTACTACTGACATAAACAGCAAGACATGATAGTTCATAAGAAGTCTTGCTACACCACCAAAACGCACCCATCTGCAGCGCTCAGACTCTCGTGATCCAGACGAGGATGACATTCTAAATAGAGGCAACTATTACATAGTAAGAGTGAAATAGACGAGGATGACCAAATGACAAGGAATATGCATAACAAAAGAGAGAACTACCAATCCAGAACAAGCAGCCAAGTCAACAAGTCATTCGAAGAGGGATGATCCAACACCATCATAATTTGTCGGCCCGCTTCAACGGCCAGTGATACGAAGACACCAGTACTCCACCCTTTCGATGCAACAGCCCAATTACCTATCAAGCTGAAGGCTTGAACCACATCACTGCTTGTCATACTTGAGACATCCAAGGATCAAAGTTAATCCAGATGCCTTTGTCATTCTCACCTTCTTTTGGCTGCAAGCTGTATCGTTGATAATCAAGGGAGTTTGCTCCCGAAGTCCTAGGGCTCGCCGTGTAGACACTGTTTTCCATACCAAACAGAGCTCTCTGCCATCAGGGTCCTTGCCAACAGTGATCTCCTGGTTAATCGAATAATTGAGTCCGAGAAACAGAGAGTGTGAACCAAGGCTGTTTACCCGCCTCCAACTCAAAAATCCTGAAGGCCCCAACAAGCTGGTATCCTGCTCATAGACGTAACAACCACTGTCCGGATACTCACGTATTTCACGGTGCTTGTACACAGTGGGGTTTTTGCAATATAACTTTTCCGGCTCATGTGTCCGAATGATCATCAGTCTTTTACCGTCGTCTGATCGAGCGAGAAACCAGTTGTGCTTCCCTGTTTTTGGCAAAGGTGGTCTGATCACAAAGGGCAGTAACTGTAGGGACACTAGATCATATCAGAAAGGACAGGCATTGTTAATGTAAGGTCAACATTGTTCAGAGTATGAGTAGGATAATGCAAGAAACAACATTGATATGTTCCTGTTGGAACTGAGAGGAAAATACAGGGAAATGTATACTGGGTTCGAAAATATAGAAGTGCCATGCATGGTTATACTCATGTAATCTCACAATCGATTCTTCACAGGAAACTACCATGTCATGCATGTTATGTAATCATGTTCTGTCCTCACAAATAAATTCTTCAAGGAAACTAACAAACCATGCATTGTTATATACTCTTGTTCTGTGGGCAAAAAATTTGTGAGGATATTATTCTAGCCATTGGTTGCCCAAGGGCGAATATAGGTATGTACACATGGTAAGCATTATAGGATTTCACTACTTCCAAATATAGAGTTCTCCATATGCACATTTACTCCCCTAATGTATGGTTAGATGAAACCAACAGTGTAATGCATGTTTCTACATCATGAAAATGAGGAAACTAACATGGCCATTGATACACACTCATATTTAGTAGTATATAGATTACTATAAAATAAGGAGAATATCCATATCTTCCTAACCATTTGATTATTCAGGGGTACAAATTGGCTGTAATGACATGGTCACAATCGCATGAATTAACTCATCCCAAATATAGCTGATTTATGGCGTCTCTAATACATTGCCATGGTTCTACTCAAATTCCGCTCAAACATGGATATGCAAATCATCACAAAAAGTTCAAACAGTGTCATGGCATTATCATTAACATCAGACGGAAACAACTTACACGCGCCATCCCAGCAATACCTGGTGCCATCTGCTTTGTCGATCGCGTAGAGGATGCCATTGTGTTCAATAGCATCACAGAAGTGTGTATCGGCTTTGATGATCCACTGCGAGGTGAGTTCTCTCCAGCTAAAGAAGGCACCAGCGGAAAGATAGGCAAGTCTGCGGTCAAATAAGGCAATTAGCTTGAAGTCTGCGTCACCCGCATCTCATGTGGGCACTTGGCAGATTACAATTTTCTGCAAAACAAGGTCCGTCCAACTGACGTGGTAATCTAGAAGACTTGGACCGCGATGGTAAAACCCTATATAATCCAACGTAGGAAGGATAATCTCATGGGAGGTGTGGAAGTTCACGAGCACCAACTTTTTCCGGTCTTCTCTGACGGCAGCCATCCAGTGGGAGTTCATGCCGACCAAGTACATACCTGCCAAGAAGTTTTGGGCGATGGTGATCGGATCGAAGTCGAGGGACATGATGTACGGCAACCCACTACATACCTGCAAAGAAGTTTCAGCTAATGGAGGTCGGATTGAAGTCGAGGGGCATCATGTACGCCTCCGTATCCTGGTGAGAAAATCTCACAAGACCAGATAGCAGCAAGCAGGCTGTCTTGAAAAGCTTAGGCCTCGCTTCGACGATGGTCGTGTGCATGTCCCTCGAGCATGCAGCTAGCACTACAAAAAAATACACTTCCGTGATGATACGTGTTTGTCACAGTAGGTCACGTTTTCTGTCATGCATGTACATCCATGATAAATTTATGACAGAATCAAGATAGTCATACATGTGCTGTCGTAGAAGTATTCCATGACATTACCTAAATTATCATCACGGAAGTGTCCACTTCTATGACGATAAATCGCGCGTCACAGAAGTGCTTTCGTCAAGGGTGACCGACACGTGGCATGCACCGTAATGGAATGCCGTTAAGCTATCGGGTCCGGTTTTGGATCCGATAACCCGTTAACAGCCCCGACCAATGGGGATTTTCCACGTGTAAAATCATCATTGGCTGGAGGGAACACGTGTCGGCTCGTCGCTGGGACAGATGTCATCCACTCATTGGACCCAAAGCGCCTATGATACGTCGACACGTGGCACGGCCCAACAGAGGCCCATTCCTGTGAAAAGGCCGGCCCGTTTAACTTGGTCAAAAGGTGGCGGGCCAGCCCATGGCAAGCCTGTTAACGACGTGTTCGCATATAGCCCATTTACAGCTCGCTAACCCAGGGCCCGTTTACGGCCTATCCGAATTAGGCCCAGTAGCGTCATCTAGGCCGTCTAATATAATTCCAGCCCGTTTTAACTTCTGGCCCATGTGTGGCACATGACGTCTTTCGGCCCATATGAGGCCCTTAGTAACCCTGGGCCCATTAACGGCCCGTGGTAAAACTGGCCCGTAATGAACAGTGTATCACTTTATACCCATTAACGACCCATTATACCGTTGGGCCGTTTCCAGCCCATGTTATCTTTCGGCCTTCTCAGGGCCCATTTATTCTTGGGCTCATTTCCAGCATTCGTTTACTTTCGGCCTGTTACTGTCATTTTCTGCTTGTGGGCCAAATTCAGCCCGTGGTTATAGTCGGCCTGTTTGTGGCCCGTTAATACGTTGGGCCGTTTTCATAGCGTCATCAAATACGGCCGATTAACGATGGCCCATTATGGTCGGCCCATGAACGGACGATTTCAACTCTAGCCCATTTACGGTCATAATGTGGTCTGTTATTGGCCCATGTTTGGCCAACTGATCATACGGCCCGTAGAAGGCCCATTGATGATACGGCCCGTAGAAGGCCCATTGTGTCTACGGCTCGTATAAGGCCCATTGTTTCTACGCCCCGTAGAAGGCCCATTGTTTCTACGGCCCTTAGAAGGCCCATTGTTTCTACGGCCCGTAGGAGGCCCATGTTAACTATAGTAAATATGTAGCCCATGGTTAATGTGGCCTAGTTTTAAAAAATAGGCTATTGCGGCCACTAGCAAACCGCGGAAAAAAAACTGCACTGACTACAAGAAAACAAATAAACAAGACAATAAGGAAATAAATAGGCAAGCAACTTACGCTAGGCTATCATGGCTATTACACATATTACATCCACTGGGCATCAAAGTACGCCACCAGTGCAAATATAGGGAACAAAGTAGCATATAAACGCCACAGCAAAACAAGTCCAGAACTGAAACCACTTCAGAAGAGCTCAAGAAACAATATCCTGGGTACCCATAATGCTGGCAAGATGCTTAGCAAGCTTATTAACTTCCTCTTGTTTGGCGCTTAAATCCTCCAGCACTTGCTGTTGCACCAGAAAGTATGCATCTGAATTCTGTAGGGACTTCCTTAGTCCTTCGGCTTCTTGTCGCATAACATCTGATCGATGTCTTTCAACTTGAAGTTGAGACTCAAGAAGCCGAACTGATTCAGGCAACGAGTTCGAAGAGCTAGTGCCAGCAGTAGTAGCCAGTAACTCAAACAATACATCAAGACAGGACTTTGAGGTTGTCTCAGTGTCTTCAATATAGTTTTTATCAGCTTTCTTGGAGACCAACAGGGATGTCTCACTATCTTGAACCTTATCTGCATTACTTCCTGTACCATTGCATAACGGGGTACTCTTCTCCAATATTTTATCTGAATTCTAAAAGAGAAACAAACAAACACATCACAGGTTTACAATGTAGTATATGAAACTCGTTTTGGTAAACCAGTTCAGTAGTAAGGTGGACAGGCTAACAGCATGAAACAAACATATATCTATGTAGTATGGTCACTGTATGGTCTATATCATTCTAGTTTATGTTGCCAAATCAAGATAGATACAGTTCGAATCATATCTATTTAAGACAAAGTAGCTTAGACAGAATATAAGTGTGGGAAACTACATAGCAATAACAACACTTGTCAGGTGCATGGCATGAGAATATAACTGTTTATTCAATTGAAACTGAAATCAACATAGAGCAAGTTACAACAGCAAACACGTTAAAGAAACAGGTTTAAAACATACCTGTTGCGCCATTGGAGTTTCAATTGCATCCTTCAAATTTGAAATTAGTTGGTATGAGTAAATACAGTGATGCAAGAGTAAAGTAGTATGAACCATAGCTACGGAACCTGACCTGAGAACAATTCTTCTTCTGCTTTAAGCATTGACTTGGGGTTCGGAGTGGTGGTCCTCGTGCTTTGGGCACTGCAGTTGCCTTACTAACTGCTCGTGTTTGGGTGCTCTATGGTGGAGACGGTGCTATGTCAACGGGAACTGGGTTACTATCTGCTGGGGTTGGGGTTAGAAGGGGTGTAGCTGGTTCTCTGTCCAACTGGGTAGGGGTACAATCTGCGTAAGTCTGGGTTATGTGTGGTGGGGCTGGTTCTTGGGCAAGTACAACCATGGTTCTATCTCCATCGACAGGTAGCACAATCTTTTCTGAAGACCGTGTTTTTACTCCCACAGATACTGCCATCACCCCCTCCAATTGAAATGACTGATAAACAAGAAAAGTAATTGAATGTACAGACATTGTAAGATAGACAGGTGCGATGGATAGTAGGGAAGAAAACAGGGCATGAAATAATTCACATTTATGTTGTCTAACCAAACAGAATAGCAGGACATAATTTCACATATATGATGGCTAATTAAACAGGATAGCATGACACAATTTCACATGTATGATGGCTAACTAAACAGGATAGAATGACATACTTCAAAATATGATGACTATGTAAATAGGATGACATGATATAACTATACGATGTGTCTATTAAAGTGGTTGGCATCCATAAATCACAAACATGCCGTCGATGGAAACATGATGGCATGATATAATTCACGGATAGAATGACATAATTCAAAATATGATGACTATGTGAACAGGATGAGATGATATAACTATATTATGTCTTTAGAAAATGGGTTGGCATGCCATAATTCAGATACATGTTGTCTATGTAAACATCATGGCATGATATAATTCAAATATATGATTTATATACGAAGGAAGTGAGCAGAGGGCAATCGCATATATGATGTGTCAACTAAGGAGATGGCATTCAATATCGTGTATACGATGTAAAAACTAAGCATTGCAATACAACATATGCATGATATGAGTAGTATAACCCTGGCAAGTTTGAGCATACACCTTAGGGGGATAATAGGACTGGTCATCTGCCTCTGTATCCTCCTCTGAAGAGCTATCTATAACCAGCAAGATATCTGCTTCACCAGGTAGCATTGTCTGCTCTGAAGACCTTGTTTTCACTCCAGATTTCTCCATCACCAATTCAAATGGCTGATGCACAGGAAGACCAGTTGAATATACAAACATTGTCGACAAAAGCATAGACAAATACAAAAAAAGGACGGCATGATATAATTCACATATATGATGCTTGGCTAAACAGCATGGCATTGCATAATTCACATATATAATGCCTTGCAACAAGATAGCATTGCATAATTCACATATATAATGTCTTGCAACAAGATGGCATTGCATAATTCACATATATGGTAATTAGACACTAAACAGGTGGCATTCACACAAAGCATGTCTAAACTAAGCAAATGACATAGCAACGCAAGATACCGTACGCACGATATGAGCATCATAAACCTGCCAAGTTAGAGCATGCACTTCGGGGGGAATAGGACTGGTCATCTGTCTCTGAATCCTCCTCTGAGGAGCTATCTGTAACCAGCAAGACATGCACTTCGTCAGATAGCATTGTCTGCTCTCAAGACCTTGTTTCCACTCCCGATTTTTCCATGACCGTGCCGAATGGCTGATGCACAGGAAGAGTAATTGAATGTACTAAAATTGTAGACAAATTTAACACGTAATAAAAAATGATGTCATGATATAATTCACATATAAGATGATTGGCTAACCAGCGTGGCATTGCAAAATTCACATATATGATGCCTGGCTAAACAAGATGGCATTGCATGATTCACATAAACGATAAAGAAACTAAACAGATGGCATTGACACAAAGCATGTCTAAACTAAGCAGATGAGATCTTTGATGTATACAGTAAGCAATGCAAGGCACCATATGCATGATATTACCAACATCAGCATGCCAAGTTAGAGCGAAGACCTCATGGGGTAAATAGGAGTGGTCTTCTGCTTCTGAATCTTACTCAGAACAGTTATCTTACTCTTGATTACGATCCGAAATGGGTGGAGGGGGGCTGCCTTTGCGCCCACCATGGAGCAACGTCTGCATGAAATTTTATTGCCATGCAAGGCTCGTCTCTTTTGCTCTACATGTTCAGTTCCATTGTGTACAATAACTGACATTCATAGGAATAAAACATAGTGAGATTATGTAAGGAGTGCATGCACAAATCCAGAGTGATGGTAGCAAACTGTGGATAGACCCAAAACAAATGATAGTAGGCAGATAATAGCTTTAGTTAAAAAATACAGATAATGGCTCCTTTAATGTTTGTTTGCACCCAACATGAAACTCATAGTAGACACCCGAGATTAACCAGATAGTAGACAGATAGTACTGATTGCTGCCCCAATATGTACCCCACAACCATTTAAAAACTCAAGTTTCAGCATAAGTTTGGACCTGAGTTGGAGTCTAATAGGTGAACACGACGATAAAATAGCATGTCATCATATTAAGCGATGCATAACGTAAGCAGACACGGAAGAGTGTGACCTCTCTTGCGGACCCGTGTAGTCCTCAAGGTCATCTGCTCAGTTGATGATGGTAATGCAGTTGTCGTGGCTGCCGGCGGCGGGGAAGAAGATCTGAGGCGGTGAAAGACAGTCTAGAGAGCAGATCCCTGCTGTGGTGAACCCTTCCGTCGTTGGAGCAGCTGAGCTGGGGTGGAACACAGCACCGCAGGAGCAGGACAAACCACACAAGGTTTTCTTTGACACACATCTGTAACAGAAGTAATTGTGTAAGGGCTTATTTGAATTTGAGGATTCTAACAATGCAGGGATAGGAAATAGACAGGAATAGGATAGGAATGCATGTGCAAAACAGAGAATTTAAAAACACAGGATTTCTGCCAATCTGGGTGTTTGGTTCACAAGAATTGGAAGACCACAGGATGCAAAGAAGCATGTTGAGATTAAGTCAAACCACAAGAAGTGTACAACCTCTTTGGCGAAGCCATGTCAATCTCAGCGTGATTGGGTTGGCCGGTGAGGATGCTCCGGCTGACGTGGCTGTCGGAGGAGGGGAAGAAGATCTTAGGCGTCTGGAGATGGAGCCCGAGGTACTGCTCCGCTGTGATGGAGGGTTTCATCGTTGGAGCAGCTCCGGTGAGTTGTACGACGCCGAGGTTGAAGCAGGACAAGAGGGACAACGTTAACCTGAGTGGAATTCTAATAGCATCTCCAATAGATGACGTAAAATACATAACCACAAAGTGCTAGATGTATACATCAGCCGCTCATCTCTGAACTTAACTGTCGAAACTGAATTTAACTGTCGAAACTGAACTTAACTATCGAAACTGAATTTTGCTATCGAAACTGAATTTTACTGTCGAAACTGAATGCACTAGAGGTGAGGCTACAAGTCAGTCGACTGACTTTTTCATCTCTGGTCAGTCAATTTTGCAGCCGTTGGATACGAAATCAAGGGCCTGCAGTTCATCTTCAACCTCCACCCCCCTGAGCCGCCAGACACCACCAGCCAAACAGCCGCCCCCGCCACCCCGCCCGCCCCAAAAACACTCCCCACCACCGGTCCACCGCCGCCCCGGCCATCCCTGTAGGGCCCCCCGTGCCGAGCTTTTTCTCCGGTGATCCCCACGCCACCGCCCCACCACCGCCCCACCCTGAACCCTAAGATAGGTAGTGGGGTACCTCTCCGGCGAGCCCTCCTCCCCGCTGTGGCTGGTTCTTCCTTAACTCCGGCGAGCCCCCCACCCCCTGAAAATCGACTGACCCAAAAGACAATTCCGTCGACTGATGTGTAGCTAAATCGGAGCAGCATTGCAAGCAAGAGCAAGAGCGAGAGCAGCAGCACGAGCAAGAGCAAGAGTGAGAGCAGCAGCGCGAGCAAGAGCAAGAGCAAGAGCAGACCAGGCAGGGGACCGAGAGCAAGAGCACAGAAGCAGCGCAAGTGAAAGCACAAGTGCTCCCTGGGTGGTTTTGGTAATTAATGTCAACATATCTCTTGTTGGACAAATGTTTCTATCTAGTATGTTTAGATAAGTTCAACAATGGAGTGGCATGGACAAGAGGATGTGGAACCCCTTCAAAGTGATAAACACAAAGGATTGGCTCAAGCTCAAAGCTCAGGACTCTACATTTTCTATTTTAGTGATCCAAGATCACATTGAGTCCATAGGAAAGCCAATACTATTAAGAGGGGATGAGGTGTTGCTTAATGGCTTGCTTGCTCAAAGTGCTTAGTGATATGCTCCAAAGCCCTCAACCACTTTCTCACATCCACATATGTCCCAAACCCAAAAGTCCAACTCGGCCCCATGAAATTTCATATTCGGAGCCACCGAGTTCAGTTGACATAGCCACTGCCAGAAACCCTAATCAAATCGGTCTCACTGATAGGGATCTCGGTCTCACTGAGATGGGATTGCAAACTCTCTGTTGCCTATTGCAATAATTTCGGTCTCACCGAAATTTGCAATCGGTCGCACCGAGATTGCAATGCAAACTCTCTGTCACCCCTTCGTAACGTTTCGGTCTAACCGAGACGAGCGAATCGGTCCCACCGAGTTTGCCTGACCAACTCTTTGTTAGTCTATTACCAAAATCGGTCTCACCGAGTTTGTGTAATCGGTCTCACCGAGATTACGTTATGCCCTAACCCTAACGAAATCGGTCCCACCGAAACACCTAATGGTCACATTATGAACCAAATCGGTCTGACCGAGTTCTCTGAATCGGTCCCACCGAGTTTGGTGATTTGTGTGTAACGGTTAGAATTTGTGTGGAGGCTATATATACCCCTCCACCCACTCTTCATTCGTGGAGAGAGCCATCAGAACATGCCTACACTTCCAATACATATTTTCTGAGAGAAAACCACCTACACTTATGTTGAGGTCAAGATATTCCATTCCAACCACATAAATCTTGATCTCTAGCCTTCCCCAAGTTGCTTTCCACTCAAATCTTCTTTCTACCAAATCCAATCCTATGAGAGAGAGTTGAGTGTTGGGGAGACTATCATTTGAAGCACAAGAGCAAGGAGTTCATCATCAACACACCATTTGTTACTTCTTGGAGAGTGGTGTCTCCTAGATTGGCTAGGTGTCACTTGGGAGCCTCCGACAAGATTGTGGAGTTGAACCAAGGAGTTTGTAAGGGCAAGGAGATCGCCTACTTCGTGAAGATCTACCCTAGTGAGGCAAGTCCTTTGTGGGCGACGGCCATGGTGGAATAGACAAGGTTGCTTCTCCGTGGACCCTTCGTGGGTGGAGCCCTCCGTGGACTCGCGCAACCGTTGCCATTCGTGGACTCGCGCAACCGTTGCCCTTCGTGGGTTGAAGTCTCCATCAACGTGGATGTACGATAGCACCACCTATCAGAACCACGGATAAAAATCTCCGTGTCTCCAAATTGCGTTTGCACACTCCAATCCCTTCTCTTTACATTCTTGCAACTTGCATGCTTTACTTTCCGCTGCTCATATACTCTTTGTATGCTTGCATGTTTGCTTAATATGTATTGTGCATGTTTAAACTTGTGCTAAAACTCCACATCAACTTCAGAGAAATTAAAAACTACAACTTTTCTTGATTAGAGTCTATTCACCCCCCTCTAGACACCTCTTCTCGATCCTTTCAATTGGTATCAGAGCTTTGGTCTCCATTGCCTTGGTTTAAACACCTTTGGAGGAAGATGGATGTGTCTACTTTGGGGAGTCTTAGACGTAGAGTGCCTATTCTTGATGGAGAGTTCTTCTATGAGTGGAAAAATGAAATTCTTGAGATTTTCAATGAATATCATTTGAACAAGTACATTACTAGTCCTTGTGCACCTCATATTGATCATTTGCATCCTATACCCGAAGAGGATCTTGACATGATTCACAATCTTAGAACTATCAATCTTATCATTAGAGGATTACCCAAAAATTTGATTGCTAGTTTTCCTACTCTTGATTGTGCCTATACTATGTGGAGATTTCTCGAGGAACGATTTCCAAATTATTCCTTGAAAAATTTAGACGAAATTCTCCATAAGTCTACTGCCTTGAGTAAGATGAATTCTAGTGATCCTAACTTTGGTGATTGTCTATTTGAGCTTACAAATCTCATGCGTGCCAAAGGAGATGTTGGAATCATTAGCAATATCATCTCCCAAGCTATTAGAATTCATAAAGATAACCATAGCAATGATCATTTATCTAATGAATTACCCTCTCTAGGAGTTGATCAATCACAACATGATGTTGAACATGGATACTATGATGAGGATGATGATAGTGACTATGATCTTGATGATGCAATGAGACACTTTGGTCTTATGGCAAATCTTCGTGGCTACATGGCTGGAAGAAAGGAATGGGTCCTTGATAGTGGATGTACTGATCATATGACCGGAGATAAAGATATGTTCCGTGAGCTTGCTGAAAACGACGGCCCTCGAAAGTATGTCACTTTTGGTGATAACTCAAAGGGTAAGGTGGTTGGCCTAGCTAAGGTGGCCATCTCACATGATAGCTCCATACAAAATGTCATGCTCGTTGAATCTCTTGGGTACAATTTACTTTCAGTATCTAGACTTGCTGATTTCGGTTTCAATGTTCTATTTACTGAGGTAGATTGCCAAGTGTTTCGTAGAGACAATCGTAAAATGGTCTTTACCGGTATGCGTAGAGGTGATCTTTACATTGTTGATTTCACTAAAAAGGCTCAACCTAGAACTTGCTTAATTGCTAAATCTTCTAAAGGCTGGTTGTGGCATAGAAGACTAGGTCATGTGGGCATGCGAAATCTTGATAAGCTTATTAAAGGTGATCATATCCTTGGAATAAAAGATGTCATATTTGCCAAGGATAGACTTTGTAGTGCTTGTCAGGCAGGGAAACAAGTTGGAGGAAGTCATCGCGCGAAGAACATCATGACCACGAGAAGACCACTCGAGCTACTTCACATGGATCTCTTTGGTCCAAATGCCTACAAGAGTCTCGGTGGTAACTCATTTGGTCTAGTCATAGTTGATGATTTTTCAAGATTTATGTGGGTGTTCTTTCTTGATGACAAATCGCAGGTCCAAAAGATCTTCAAAAACTTCGCTAGAAAGGCCCGAAATCAATTTGACGTGAAGATCAAGAATGTTCGGAGCGACAATGAAATGGAGTTCAAGAACGCAAACGTGGATACCTTTCTTGACGAAGAGGGGATTTCACACGAGTTCTCGGCTACGTACACACCTCAACAAAATGGAGTTGTTGAGAGGAAGAATCGAATCAAGAAGAAAATGCGGCGATTAGTGTACAACCTCTTTGGTGGCGCCGATTAGGCCGCAGCTTCATCCAAGGAAACGGTGATGATGATGCTGTTCCGGTGGTGCAGGTGAAGACGGCGGTGTGGGAATGGAGGTGGCGCGAAAGACGAGGGGAACGTCGGGGCAGCTCCTTGGAGGTGGAGGACGGGGTGGCTGAACCAGCGGGACGACCAGATCGACGATGGATCCTCATATGGTACGGTGGATGAGGGACGTCGAGGTGTTGCTGTGGACGACGTCGTCGGGGAAGAGGCTCCGGCTGGGTGGCGGACGGAGGAGGGTGTGGGGCTTCGCGGGTTTTGCCGGCCTCGGTGTACGAATGGGTGGGCCGATGGGAGTGGGAACCATGGCTTAGGGACGCGCTTGTCCGAAATGTGGGGTAAGTTACGAAAGTACCCCCACCGATTTGAGGCGGTTCTTTCGGTTCAAGGGTATCACGGGCATTTCGCGTGTGGGGATTTCACAGGAGGTGGGAGTTTTCGCGTGCGTTGTAATTTTGGAATAGCAAGGCGCGGGTTGACATGGAGGGAGTTGTCGGAGCACAGCAAGACAAATATATATCTTAAATATTTCGGGCTAACAAGGCGCGGGTTGAAGAGGCGGGAGTTTCACAGCACGATAGACAGAGACGCTAGCTTGAAATTTTGGCATAACAAGGCGCGGCTTGAAATTTCGGGAGAACAAGCTTAACGTGTACCCCAAAAAAAAGACCATTTAGACTAGTATGATATACTACGTACAATGTGTTTAACACGCACAACACACACACAGACACCATTTAGACTAGTAAGGTACGCGTGCATTGCACGCATGAGATTTGGCAACCAAATTATGAATAAATACCACATTATAGCATGTAAGCTTTGAGTCATATATGCATGATGTAGATGTTCGTTTAATTCTTATAGTTCATTTCATTCAAAATCATCTAGTTTTTACAAGAAAGCTAATCTATTTTAAGATTCATGGAATTGTGCGTTGTAAGGCATAAAGTAAAAACAAATCATGTAGAAAAACATTTGGGCAATTATGATACGAAGATTCTAGAACAAAGAAGAAGTGCTTGTGTTTTGAGGTTTGTGCATTATGCTTAAGTTCAACCATAGAGTCTTCTAGATTGTACATGTGGCAAAATCTGGTGGAATCTAGATGATATCCAACGGCCAGTAGTACTCAAATTTGCCAGCTCTGCACCATCGGATTGGCCTCATCCAATGACCATCTTTCAAAGTTAAAGTTATCTGCACACTATATAAAAAATATAATATATATAATATATATATAGGGGTATAGATATAGATATGTGATGCGAAAGCCACCCATCATCTCCAATTAGAATAGTTTGTCCATGCACGGATGCAATGTGGCCAAACGATGTCTGCCATCGGTATCTCAAATTCAAACCAATCTGACCTTGTTCAATGTGTATACATTGCAACATGCTCGTTTCCAAACCACACCGCGCAGATCTCCGTTATATTCATGCATGCATGGGTTTCAAACATCATGATCTCTTATTCAAATATTTGAATTCAACTTTACATTGATTATGACCTCACCTAGTCTTTTACACCCACACATTGGTCTTCTCTTTATAATTGTACCACTAACTTTCTCTCGTGCATGCATGCACACACACTACCAGTCGGCATTATCCATCGCACACATGCAATCTTTTTCTTCAGGTCGGTCTCCCATGAAGGCACACACACACATCCCCCTCTCCATCATATCGGGCATTCTTTATCTCTGACGTGCATGTGCAACGATCGATGTTCCTCTATGTGTGTGTGTGTGTGTATAGCTAGGTCTTTCATAGTTTTCCACATAAACCGATCAATCTATATATCTAGTGAGGTCTCACCCTCTTTCCCACGTCCACATCGATCAATCTATACCTCTCTATATAGGATTACATATATAGCTAATACACCCACATTAATTATATATCCAACGCCCCCTCTCATCATCCATGCCTTCCGCTTCATCTCTCAGACGCGCGCACAATGGCCAAGACAGGGGGCAGCAAGGGCCCTGCACCCCCTAACATCACTATATATCGAGGCTAATATGAATGTGATCATTAGACAATTGCTGGTAAAAATGGTTTAAGTTGATGAATTGGCCCTCCTCGTAAAGGATTAGCAATGCTTGGCCCCCCTAGCTCATGGGACATTTTTCATGGCTCCGCCACTGCGCGCAACAGCGCACGTTCTCGCCCCCTCTCTCTAAATATCGATCTCGCAGTTGTGCACTCCTTCATAGTCTCCCTCCACTCGGCCCCTCGCACCATCTTCTAGCCCCCACCGGATTTTGCCACATGTACAATCTAGCAGACTCCATGGTTGAACTTAAGCATAATGCACAAATCTCAAAACAACAGTGGTTCTCCTTTGTTCTAGAATCTTCCGTATCGTAACTGCCCAAACTTTTTTTCTAGTTGAATTGCCATTCTTTGTTTGTACTTTATGCTTTACAACGCACAATTCCATGAATCATAAAATAGATTAAGGGCTTCTTTGATTCAAAGGATTCTCGAAGGAATTTTGGAGGATTCTAATCCTTAGGAATTTTTCCTATCTTGGTTGTTTGATTCGTAGGATTGTAAACCATAGGAATTTTTCCATATGATTCATTTGCACTAGATTTCATAGGAAACATCCCATCCACTCAAACCTCTTTGAAAGAATTCTGCGTTTTTTCTATGCACAATCAAACACTCGTACCATCCTGTAGGATTCAAGACGACATTCCACTCTAATCCCATGTTCTTCCTATTCCCGCGTTTTGGAAATCCTACGAATCAAAGAGGCCCTAGGTTTTTTATAAAAACTAATTGATTTTGAATGAGATGAACTATAAGAATTAAACGAAGGTCTACATCAGGCATATATGACTCAGAGCTTACATGCTACAGTGTGGTATTTATTCGTAATTTGGTTGCAAAATCTGACGCGTGCAATGCACGTGTACCTTACTAGTACTTCGAGTATGTGCAAAACACAATGGCACGCTACACAGTGTCTCTCTTACAGTTCATGAAGCCATGGCACGTGGCACATGTGGAGGCGTTGTCGCGACATCCTTGTGTGGATTGATCACAGTGACGTGCTGCTGGTTCCAGAAGAATGTACTCGTCCTCCCTGAGCCGCACTGGCGGTACATGCACGAAGCGAAGATGTGCACGCACGCCACGCACGCACTCATTCCCTCGCACGCACACGCGGGTACACGGGCGGACGCAATTTTGTACCAAGATCCACCCCATGTGATAATTTGACGCGTGTAAAGTCCTTCACTTCATTGATGGTCAATTAATACAGCGCATGCAAATTGAGTGGACGTGAGGGCGGAAGAAAGACATTACTACTCCACTGCGCGCATGCGAGTAGTTAAATCATGGGTTGCTAGTAGTACTTCCATTGGTCTCCTTCGTATTTTGTGCCAATTTTTGACAGTAACATAATATTTACGCATCTGAGCAGTGTAGTCTACTTGAAATTTATGTTCCACTAAACTCATCGGGAGCCGTTTCGGGCCTCGAAACCAAAAACCATCAATTAATCTTTACCTTGTTCCCATCACATTCGAAAGTACTAGTGCTACAATTAAGTGCAAGCCTGCTCACACCTACCAGTACGTACCAAACCTGAACGTGTTCCCACTATGCAGGTTTTAGTACTAGTGCTAGTACTTAGGTTATAAAAAGGGGAACTACCTAACCGAAAATTACTCTACCTTCCTCCTCATAAGTCCTCCTTCTTCGTCCGTCCTTGCCATGGCCGGTGTGCAGAGCTCTAGGTCGAGAACTACTCGTAACAAGGGAGCGGCAACCAAGGCTGCGGAAAAAAAGAGGGCTCGCCGCCACGCAGAGACCTCGAAAGATCTCTCACGGGCAGGCGATGGCTCCCAGGAGCGCCCTAGACGCGGAGGCGAACATGCCGAGCTGGCGGCGCTGGAGTCGTTATCCCTCGACGGCATGCCCGATCAGCTCAATAAGCACCTCAATAAGCAGAAGGAGTTCATCCACGGCTTGGTGGAGCTGCTGAAGGAGAGCCTCGACGACATGCCCGCTGAGCTCAATGAGCAGGGGGAGTTGACCGCCGGCTTGGTGATGCTGCTGAAGAAGAGCATTGCCTCGGAGAAGAAGGCGACCGGCGAAATCCTGCAACTTCAGGAGGACAAGGCGAAGCTCTGCCACGAGCTCGACCTGCTGAAGGAGGAGAACGCCGGCTGGAAGAAGCTGCATGAGAATAGTAGTTCCTCGATGAAGATGTTGCAGGCCCTCGTCATGGAACAGAAGGAGGAGTTGGCGAAGCTCCGCATCGAGCACCCGGCTGCTGTCAAGGTACGTAATGCGGCCGTGGAACAGATGATGAAGGCTCGCGTCGAGAAATCCCGCGTCATGGACACAATGATGAAGATGGCGGAGGAGACGCGCAAGGAGATGGAGGTCGTGGAGGCGATGAAGAAGCAGTTACGACTCCGCGGCCAGCAACCCTTCATGTAGTGAGAGCAGCGCCCCAGACTTGTGTGTGCGTCTTCCTTCTTTTTTGGGGTGATAATCCTCCTTCTTCTTTTGCTCCTGTGTTTCTTATTTTGCTTCGGGTGTTTCGCCGCACGTGTCACCTTCTCTGCGAGGCATGAATAGAACAATGCTAAAAATGAGATGACTAGCAAATTAGATCATTCTTTATCGCCAATAGAACAATGCCTCTTGCTAGTAATATATAATAAGAGTAGAGAGTAGAGGATATGGCACTGGGCTGCCATGTTTCGTGCTCCTCCGTCGTACTCCAGTGGAAAACTTGAGTATACCGCACGGTTCTTTGCTCCTCCTCAGGTCGTCGGCACATTTATACGAGCAGTCAAATCACAAGGCCCCGCCTTCCAGCAGTAATGAGCCGTCAAATCACAAAGTCCCTCGCCTCTCGTGAAAAGGACCAAGCTAGACTGCCCCGCCCTCTAGCCTTTTAAAAAATGTATACATTTGTACAGTAGTAGTATCGATGGATTGCTCCATGGAGCAAAACTATGCATATACTATATGACACTAACCACTATGAAGGTACTAGTAACATAGACTAGTACCTGGTCTATGTTACTCTCCACTATGACCAGCCAAAGTCGAGGCGTGGATACCAACGAGGGCCTGGTTGTGTCTATACTTGGACAACTCACCTGACTGCATGCGCACCAGGCAGACGAAGCTCGTGTCGTGTTGGTGCCGTGTGCGGCCCGCTCATTAACCAAAACCTCGGGCCTCCATCTTAGCCTCCGCGTTTAAAACATCTCAATCTCAAGGCCAAGGAGCAACGTGAAACCTATGATAGAGCCAATCGGATGGTTGAGAAAACTACAATTCGTAGCTACAGATGCGTGTGTGAGAGAGGACGAGTGCGTGCGTGCACCTCTTCTCAGAGTACAACTGTATGTGGGTGGCATCGGCCTAGGGAGCAGTGATGGTGCGTGCGAGAAGTCCCGAGAGATAGGTGTAATGCGTCTGAAAAAAAGACTAGTCTATAGCTCGCCACAAGGCTATTCCTGTCGAACGCCAAGCGTAAGATATGTATCCGACGGTGCCAGTTTTTGCACGTACACAGCAGTAGAAAAAGAACTAGTAGTACCATGGCATATGCTACACCACGGCCGAGAAAACGTGCCGACGTTACGCCATCCGGGAATAGTACCGCACTTCAAAACTAGAACCGTCAATAAATCTTGAGCGCGTCTCGTCACATTCCAAATTACTACTACTACCACACTATATTTAATTGCAAACATGTTCACACCGATCACAACCTAAACGGTTTCCCACCTAGGAGATATTAGTAGTACTCGGTTATAAATACTACTATGATAAGATGACTGCACATTCCTCCTCAACTCCTCATCCACAAGAAACAATCAAGCCACAACCAGCGTGAGTTCTGGGTCGAGAGATTTCCACCAGGGAGAGGTGAGCATGGAAGAGGAAGCACAAGAGATGTCCTGCCTCACCGCGAAAGCAGCCGACATGTCCAGCCGCGCAGCAGTAGCAGCACAGAGGTCCCGCCGCACCACCGAAGCAGCACGGAGGTCCTGCCGCGCCGTCGATGTAGCAGACTGGTCCGGCCAGACCGCAGAAGCAGCAGAGATGTCCCGCCACGCCGCGGCGGCCTGGGAAAATTTCTTGCGGGCAGGCGAGGACTCTTACAGGCGCATGCATGCGATAGTCCATAGCTAGATGGATCAGATCTCCGGCTGGGCGAGGATGCAGGACGAGGCTACCGATGTCATCCAGCAACTCGGGGAGGGCAATGCGAAGCTCCAAGGCGAGCGCGACCTGCTGAGGGCGAAGATCGCCGGAAGGGCGAAGCAGGAGGAGGAGACCGTTGTCGTGTTGCAGATGATGGGCGTCATCATCAAGAAACTTATGGACGAGAATGCCATGCTCTACATCGAGCGCAACAGGCTGGTGGAGGAATCCATGGATGCTGCCAAGCAGCGTATTAAGGACATGAAACTGATGAAATCATCACCCGCCGCGAGAACTAGTCTCCGCGACCTGCAGCGCATAAAGAAAGTAGATATCAGCGAGCCACATCGTTGTATGCGTGTTCCTTCTTCTTTTGCCCTTGTGTATTTCGGGCGTAGCCGCATGTGGCTTTTTTAATTATCTTCCTAATTATGTAAGATAATTATTATCCACTCTCATCGTCCTTCTATATATTCATCAGTCTTGCTATAAGTCGCAGTAGATGCTATGTAGGTCCGTCGGATCTTACATCAAGATCCGTGCAAAATTTTCTTTTTTCTCTCTTAAATCTCAGTCGAGTGAGACATTTCCACGCCATTAAACAGAGGCTCGGGCACCATTAATGGTACCTTGGGAGAGAGGTGGACGGCAGATGGAGGTCAAAGGGCTCTCCTCCCGATAAGCATGCGCAGGGGTCTGATCGCACGCCTCCCGTACTCAAATAGCTACCCTGCATGGCGCCTCCTAGCTAATAAAAAAAGGGGACGCGTGGCGGCACGTAAATGGTAAATAGAACGCCCACGGTTTCAATAATACTTGTGTTTCCGATTGTAACGTGACAGCACTTGTTCCAAAATGACTTTGTTGATTGTTAATGTGTGCGCCTTCGCAAATCGGACAGCAAAATTACCACAACATGTTGGTGCCATGTCATGGCACCAAGCCAAGTTTCATGATTTTCATGCGTGTTTCGGATTTACAGGAATTAAAAAACCAAGTTTCTCAATGTTTCCAGCCGAGCCATGACGCCCAGATGTTTGAATTTCATTCCCATTTCTGGCATGGGACCTAGAAATTTACCCGAGGACACACATGTGATTTTTCAACCAGCTTTGGTGCACTGGAGCATGTGCTTGTATTTAAAATTTGAATTATGCACACAAAGGTGACACGTTCCCTCTCAGAACCACGAGCCTTCTTGAGAGAAGCTCCGGTTTGCAAGAAACTTATACCAAAACTTGTTCCTATTCTGCATTTTTTTACCACAGCATGGTAGTACCATGACATGACACCATGCCAAGTTTCATGATTTTCAGGCGTGTTTTGGATTTACAAGAATTTTAAAACCAAGCTTCTCAATGTTCTCGGCCGAACCACGATGCCCAGATGTTTGAATTTCATTCCCATTTCTTGCATGGGACCTAGAAATTCACCCGAGGACACACATGTGATTTTTCAGTCAACTTTGGTGCACGGGAGCATGTGCTTGTAGTTCAAATTTGAATTATGCACATTAAATGACCAGAAACTCAATTAATGTATAAAAAAGGCCAAACGAACCCGGAATAATTCCAAAATTTAACAGGGCACTCATATAGTTCTATGTTGCCTCTGTAAAGAAAATCTGGCGGGAGGCAGCGTATATTGTTTCGCACACAAAGGTATAAAGAAATAAAGAAATTAGCCCTATTTAATTCTTGGGTTCTTATTATTTATGCCACTAGTTGTGTATCACTACTCAGTTTTGCCATTAGAAGTTACAACTACTCAAAAAATGCCATCGATCCGTGAGATGCCTGCTCAAAAATGCAATTAGATATCTAAAAAATGCCATCGTTAAGTTAGATGTTTGCTCAGAAATGCCATTAGACATTGTTATTTTCACGTCAAACCCGTTGACCATGTTACATGACAAAAATAAGCCGATTCTCACAATGATAAGTTAATGGTGTCCAGCACAACACACCCCTCAAATAAAACTAAGCACCCTGGAATTCTTTGACAAAACTAAGCACCCTGAAATTCTTTGACAACTAAACTGCTGGCTATATGATGTTGGCCATATATATTGTACGTATATAATGTCAAGAAACGAGTGGTAGTACTATACCAACTAAAAGATGAAATGTACGAAATATAACGAGAAGAAACATAACATAGTTCTGCTGGGGGCTCAGCACAACACACCCCTCAAATAAAACTAAGCACACCAGAAATTAAACTAAGCAACTAATCCGGTAGACACTGCATTAGAACCACCATGAGCAACGACACTGCCACCTTACTCGGAGTCCTCGTCCACGTCCTCGACTTCGTCCTTGTCCCTCTTCCTCTTGGGCGATACTTCTTTGCTTGAACCGCACACTTGGCTCTTGCTCTTCATCCAACCCTTGTAGATATTGAAACAAAGGTAGCCATCCATTGCAGCGTAGTGGATGTGGTCCATATCTAGTACATTCCACTGCCATGCATGACGATGAAACGTGTACGGAGGTTTCTCTAGTTTACCGTACGAAGGATGAACCATGGCTCCTGCCAGGGTCAGCATTGAAGGCTGATCAAGGGAGGGCACCAGCCCTTCCTTCTGGAGGTCGAAGGGGTCGCCTACAACGAGGCCTATCCGACCCAGGATTTCCTTGTCGTTCCTAAAGTCTACAGTAACGAATTTGACTCGGCCGCCCTTGAGGAACTTCTTAAATTCCTCGCACTCAACGTCGGCATGGCATATGTGGTAGACCAAGCATAAGTCATGCACGCAAACCTGGATCACGGCGGGCTTCTTCTTCTCTGCCTCCTTTAGTTTCTTCTCGCTTCCCAGGACTGTGGTGTACTCAACATCTAGCCCAGCGACCCACTCATCATTTGAGTTTTCGAACATGCGTTTGAAGCGAGCAAGGCATTCTTTCACCGTTGCGGAAGAACGGGTGTAGATGACGTCGAACTCATCGCCGGTGATGGTTCTAACCTTGTACTCACCGCCGATCATGGAGATTTGGGACGCCATGGATTTGGGAGGAGGGTTAGGATTAGTGGAACTGCCGTAATGTGAAAGGACGGGACGACTAGGAGCGGTTTATCGATTGTAAAAATGTCGAGTGGGGGGGCGCGTGCGAATGGCAGGGTAGTGGCTTGCCTGGTGGATAAATGGATTCATGCACAGTACTATGGGGGCCCAATTAGATGTCATGTCTACTCGACGCCCAATTAAATGGCTTTCGATGTCATGTCAAGCGTCGGGAAAATTACAGGTGATACGAAGCTTTCCATTCTCCCATGATACGGGCTTCTGAGAGCCCTTGGATCTGAGATCGAACGGTTGCATGGCGTGATTCTAGACCTATGGGTGAATATCCTATCCTGGAGGGTTATTCTGCAAATTTTCAGCAACTTAGCATGCGACCGTTCGATCTCAGATCCAAGGGCTGCCAGCAGCCCGTATCATGGTCGCGCCTACCACGACCGTCGCCTCGCTCGCGCGGTCGCGCCCTTGGAGATTTAACACGGTGCGTTAGGCTATCTGATGTTGGCATGTCATACATAGTCATCACTTAGTCACTCATACAACAAGGTTAGCTATAAGGTTGGCTATAAGAGTATTTTTTGTTTACTTCTCTCTATCTCTTTCTTCGTAGTATTTATTGCATTTGCCAAGGAGTGACCTCTTCCAATGAAATGGTGCTTAGATGAGGTGCTATGGGCATTAAATGGCTTAGCAACTCAAGTCCCCAATGCATAGGTGCTTAGTTTTTTGTTGCTAAGTTTGCTTCATCTAGGTACACGCGCTTAGCACCGTTTCTTCCTGGGGTCACCAAACTAGTCTCTCTCTTCTTAATTAACTTGCCACATCAGACTTTATGCCTATGTGGCAGGCTTAGCACCTGTAGGATCAAGTACAATAGTGGGCTATAAGCCTGCTTTACATGGCATTTTTGCATATGTGGGGGAAAGAGGCAAGGAAAAAGTGGAGGAGTGGGCTCTCAAGCAAGATCCAGCCTCTACATGGTGGAGCATCGAGAGAGGCACCTGTATGGAGGTGGTCAGGAATCGGGAGACTCAAGCCGGTCGTAGCGCCGCAGTTAAAATGATAATGGCAAGTCAAAACACCGGGCCCCACCTGTCCAGCAGTAACTCACTGTCAAATCACACAACCCTACGTTTGCAGCAGCCTACTCATCTTCTCGCATCTCTGTCGAACCGACTAGGCGAAACTGCCCCGCCTACCGCGCGGGAAAAGCCCCGCCCTCGACTTTTAAATAGTACAGTATACTAAATTTGTATCCATGGATTGCGCCATGGAGCAAAGCCTCAAGAAAACGGCGGCACACATGTACGGAGTATACAGCACGCCCGTCGCGTTCGCGTCGCACCCCAAACAGTCGGTCGGTCTGGCACGCCGCTCTCTGAATGGAACGCGTGTCATATTGCGTTTGCACAGACATGTGGGATCGCAATTGAGAACCGGCCATAGGCACACTCCCTGGCCCCGCAAGTCAGCTGAGTTAATAGAAGCACATACTCCACCTTGGTACCTGGACGATCCCTGCAAGACATGGAAGATCAGTTTGTCCATGCATGTGACCAGACTCCAGCAGACACGCCTGGATTGGCTATCATCTACATATCGTGGAGGCTGTGTTGTACAGGGCTGTAGTTCTGGTGAGATATATATAAAAAGGTTTCTTATCATCTCGAAATTAGGTGTCATGTGCTTCGGATCACTGCGAGGGTTAAAAAGTGACAACTGAGTTGGGCTAGTCATTGGGGCCACATGCACGAAGACTACTTGGCTGCCATCTAGGTCAAGCCGGCTATGTTAATTAGGACATCTATCGACGGACCCCTTTTCTACAAGTTTATCTTTAATTTGAGCTTTGATCCTCGTCTAGTTTGTCCGCCGGGATTCATCTTGTCTCCTTTGGGCAGTGAGGTTATGATTTCTTGTCATGTGGCATTTTTTCGTGTTATATGTTATAATCCGGTGCTCCAGATCAAAATGACGACAACTGCGCCTCCGGGGCACGTGCATGAAGACTTCTCGACAGTCATTGCCGAGGTCAAGCCCGCTCCGGCCGGTAGACAAAAGAAAACTAGTACTCCAGTATATAGGCAGGAGCCCCCGTGCTTGCTTGCTAGTGTTGCTCTCTTCACACTGTCTCGTCCTCTCCAGATCTAAACACGACAGCGGTGGCCACACTCTCTCTCTCTACTCACCGCTGGTCACAGATCCAGCCGGATCCTCTCCGCCGGGGAAGGTGAGAAGGTGCAACGTTCACGCGGTCGTCCTCGGCGACGGCTCTTACCCACTGCCGGCGCGTCCCGATCAGCGTGCCTTGCCGTTCTCTCCCAAGCATCGCTGGCGAGGGAGGGCCTCCCACCCCTTCTTCCTCGCTGCCGTAGTGTGGGCAGATCCGGCCTCCCGCCGCCCACCTAGCGACATCCCGGCGACCCTCAGGTATAACTTCCTTCGAAACCGGCCTTGCTCTACTTCCCGAGCTCCTGACGTCGCTGCATTTGTATCTTTTACTATTTCTCAGGCCCCCTCGTGTAGATAGGATCGATCGGCTGTTCGAAAACCACCTAATTTTTTACTGTTAAGAGGTAAAACTAGTTCATGCACTCGAATCTAGTAGTACTTGGTTCAAACAAGGAAGAAAGGGGGTGGGGTGGGGGAAGATTTGTTACCTGAATCTAGGACTTGGTCGAAAGAGGAAATAATGGGGGCGAAAAGTAGCAGAGACTGGCTATCCAACTGGTCTCTAGGTCTAATAGGGAAATAAAGGGAACGCAGTACAAACTCAATATAAACCCGATCTATTGGTTGAAAAAGGAAAGAAAGTGGGGACTGGGGGACAAGTCAACAGAGTAAGTCCAGCACTAGATTTGCTAGCCTCACACAGTATAAGGTGGCTATATACCGAACAAAAATGGGACCAACCCAGATATCCTCTTCTGATGTTTGTTGCCCCGAGCCGCTCTTATGTAATGCCACTGGTAAAATGTAGCAGTCGCACTGTTAAAAGTAAGGACACGTTAAACCAATGTTGTTTTCAATGTAATGCCTCCAGTAATATGAATCAATGGCACTTTTTTCATGTCCTGCTAAATTTCCCATTAAGATAAGTTGCTTCTTTTCGTTAGAGATGCAACTGTCCTGGTCCGCCTACTCTCCAGGAGCTTCACGACCAACCTTGATGTTGCTCAATTTTATTGCAACTAATGAAGAAGAAGCTCTGTGGGTTTCGTTTTCTGATGGAAATGGAACCGGGGCTGGAGCCCTTTTCTTAAAAAAGAAGAAGAAGAAGCTGCTAGCTCATGGGACATTGCTTCATTTTAGGTGAACTGCACCAAAAGGTCCCATGAATTGAATCATCCATGTTGGTGACTGGTGTCATCCCTTCTACGATGGCGTTGACTGCAGATATGGTTCCCATCACGAGGTATGTTCCTTTTTGGTCTGACCGTTTGCCAAAGATCCTGCATGTTGATCCTGCTCTTGTGCTACTGTTTTGGCACTGCCATGATAAAGCAGTAATGTTATTATTTTGCACCTTAATCTAGTGGCACTATTAATTTGAGGCAATGTTTTGGCACCGCTAGTGCCACTGTTTTTTTATATATCGAAAGAGGGGGTTCCCTCCGATTTCATTAAAGAAACCCAACCATAGAGAACCATTATCCGACAACATCTCAGTGTAAACGGGCAGTTATGCAACTACTACTAGAACGGACTGAGTACTAGCAGGAGACAAGTTCGCCACATAAGCTAGGCAGGTAGGGGGACGCAGCACCAGCTCGACCAAGTTTGGATTACAACCCAAATGCTACCACAGAAACATCAGGGGGAAGATAGGGACTGAAAGAGCCAGCTTCAGCATCCCAGTCTAAGCACCCCCGGCCTTCATCCTTGCGACGCACGGTACACCTCGTTTGCCACCTGCTCGACCCTAGTGTCACTGATAAAATGAAGTAATAATACAGTTAAAATAGAGCGAGTGTCCTCTCTATCATTTCATTTCCAATGTAGATAAAGAAAGTGCTTCTCTTTGTTAATGTATGTTTCATCAACTAGTCCCATTGTTAATGTTTAAGCGTTTCTGCAAACTGGGGTGCTTAATTTTAGTTGATCTGCACAAAAATAGAGATTTGAATGTCTCAAGGCCCCTCCTTGTACTACCGCTGTACACTGATGTTCATCACTGGCAGAAGGTGTATCGGGGAGACTTGGGTCGATTTCCAGTATGATGTAATATTTTCTTCTGTTTATTAGTGTATGTTTCATCAACTAGTGCCACTATAATGTAATCACGCCTTTTCATTATCTGTGCAAACAGGGTTATTCAGCTGCATTTTGGTGGAACTGCACAAATGTACGGATGGAACCGGCATATATGCAGAGTGCGAGGTGCCAAGTAAAAATTACCGACACCAACCCTGCTCCATCTAAGCATTGGCATCCACCACCATCAGTGGGATGTGTGGCGCTCACTGTGGACGGATCTTTCTCGGCAGCAAATCCTCTAACCAAATACTAGTAGCTTAGACTTAAAAAAATACTAGTAGCTTATATTGGCAGTTTTCTAGGGGTGTACTCTTTTCTGAAAGAAGCACCAATCTATTTTTCTTTATTTGTACACAGTGTCACAACTTTGACCCAAAGGTCCAGAGCTATTTTAGGGTGATTGGCGTAGTACTCGGAGACTGATTGTAAGCATGATTTTTATTAGTTGTCACACTGATTGTAAGCATGAGCAGATGGAAGATTAGGTTAGTGCGAAGCTTACCTTAAACCCTACCGACGCCGTTGAAACGAGGCGAGCGTCGAGGGAACCGTGGAGAACGGCGGGGAAGCGACGTCGCGCCATCCGGCCTCCTCTTGCGGTGGGAGAACGAATACTCCTGTGGCTCCGGCTGGCTCTGCACCCTCACGAACGGCACACCGTACTCGATCGATTCGTTATCCTCTGGGTGCTCGACCTTCGACCTGTACGCCCACCACCTCCGCCTGACTTTCGCCTCGGGCGAATCTGTCTGCTCCATCGCCCAGAGGAGATACTCGATGAACTCGAAGGACTGCGGCGTGACTGCCGCCGAGGAGTACATCGCCGCCCTCATCGCCGTCGTCTCGCTCTTTCGCATACATTGCCACATGGCCCTCACCGTCCTCGAAATCTCCCACTCATTGTCAAACCAAGTAAGGATCTCCTTCAACCTGGCTAACTTTGCCTGGTCGCCGCCGGCGATCTGCCTGATTCGCTGCTGCATCCCCTCCATAGATGTCCTTCTGAGTGGTCCGGTGCTAGCTTTGGAAGATGGGAGGAGAGACGGTGGTCTTGCAATAGAGAAGAGGGAGAGGCGAGACGGTGGTTTTGGAATGGAGATGATGGAGAGGAGAGGTTCCCCTGCCTTTCGGTCGCTGACAGGTGGGCCCCGCGCTTGGTGGGACCCATGTGTCAGTGTCTCAATGGCAGGATGGGCTACGTCAGGGGATCCTCGTCCGAGGAGAGAGGAGGTGGTTTTGCAATGGAGAAGAGGGAGAGGCGAGACGGTGGTTTTGGAATGGAGATGATGGAGAGGAGAGGAGGTGGTTTTGCAATGGAGAAGAGGGAGAGGAGCGTGCGGCAGCGATTTAGGATTGGACGAGAGGGCCGGCGCGCTGTGACTGGATCAAAATCAAAATCAATTTACCCTTCAATTAAGAAAGCGACCCCACATTAACTAGTCTCCCTTTTATTCTGGGTCATAATTGACCATGATTTTCGCAAATAAAATATATGTTATACGTTGCAAAAATAATATAATTTGAAAGTACATTCAGATACGAACCAAACGATACAATTTTTGGTGACATGCATTCACATTTTGCTTGTCAAATACAGTACGTGGTCAAACTTTGACCCAAAATACGCAAAACAAAAAAATACTTCCAAGACCAGCGCCGCTCTTCCGCTCTTCTCCTCTTAAACCACCGCCGCTCCTCTCCTGTTCCAATCTAAATCCAGCGCCGCTCCTCTCCTCTTCCATTTCAAAACCACCGCCCCTCCTCTCCTGTTCCAATCCAAAACCAGCGTCGCTCCTCTCCCGTTCTAAACCAAAACCAGCGCTGCTCCTCTCCTCTTCCATTCAAAAACCACCGCCGGCGAGTGAAGGTGCTGTGGAGAAGTAGATCGATGGAGGAGTACAACCGATACGTGAGGATCGCAGACGGCGACCCTGTGAAGCTAGCTAGGATGTTGGAGATACAGTCTTGGTTTGACAACAAGGACCAACTAGCGGCGACGGCGACATCCATGGCCAAATATCTGCAACAGAGCGAAAAGGCGGCGATACTCCCGGAGGGAGTCGCGCGGGAGTACATAGAGCTGCTCCTCTGGGCCATGGAGCAAACAGATTCACCGAATCCGATCGTGAGGGAGCGGTGGTGGGAGTATCGATCCCAGATGGAGCATCCACCAGAGATTGAAGGATCGAGCATCTACAGGGTGCCGTTTGTGAGGGTGTCGTGCCAGAGCGAGCCGGTGGAGTCTTCGTCGACCGAACCCAACTGCAAGAGGAGAAAAACAGTTGGCCCGACGACGCTTCCCCGCCATCCTCTCCCTCGCCGTTCACATCGTCTCACGGGGCGGCTGTCTGCCGCCGAGGAATAGGAGGGATTGCCCCCCCCAGACCAATAGTCGGGCAGGTTGTGAATTGTCAGGAGGAGCTTAGGGTTGTTAGTATTTGCAGGTTGTGAATTGTGTTTTGTGTTGTGTATTTTGAGAGTACTTTCAGATATGAATGTCTTTTGAATTTCAGATTTGCAGTATTGAGCATATGAAGTATTTTAT
Source organism: Triticum aestivum (assembly GCF_018294505.1). Taxonomy (NCBI): domain Eukaryota; kingdom Viridiplantae; phylum Streptophyta; class Magnoliopsida; order Poales; family Poaceae; genus Triticum; species Triticum aestivum. The sequence goes on along the minus strand of NC_057796.1, from coordinate 196,564,219 downwards.
GAATTCTAGAGATCTATTTTTAGCACTTAAAAAATGTAGTTTCATAGGAGTATAAAAGTGCAGACAATGTGATTCTCAGAGAAGAAACTGCAAGTTTCAGTTTCAGATAAGAAACTCCAAGTTCAGTTTCAGATAAGAAACTGCAACTTTCAGAGGCAGAGCATTTATATTAACACGGCCTTTTCAAACAGTGTTAACATCATGCTGGAAGTTTTATTCATGGTCGAAACTGGAACTACCAGCCAGTTAACATCATGCTGATCAACATTCATGCATAGCACATCTTCATATGATGCACAGTCAAAAAGATATGCTATTTTCAAAATGCCCACACAATGTCGAGTGTGCGAAAAACAGAGAAAACGAGGGACGAAGTTTTGGCAAGTGTAGGACGTGGTGTGCGTAGATGACAATTGGGACCCACATGTCAATAAAGGCAGAGGCAAAAAATTTGGAGATATTTTCTCTGCACAGGTGGAATCGAACCCGGGCGGAACAGCTGTCGGGTAGTGTCACTCGGCCACTGGGCTAGTTCAGTTGTTTCGTTACTAATAAGGCACTTCCTCAGGTGGTCGGATCTCCTCCTGCGCCTTTGTGCGCTCGCCGCGACGCCGCTGTCTGCCGTTGTGAACATGCTGAACAAACGAGAGGAATCTGGAGAGGACTGTACGTGGAGAGGCGGACAGTCGGGACCCACCAGGTCTATGGCCGTACGCAAGCAAGTGCCTCATCGAAAAAATACTTCCTCCTAATGCTATACTGACGTTGGGGCCCACGGGTTTGTCAACATAGTTACATTTTTTAGGTGCTTCAACGTAGTTACTATAGGAGATAAATTCACAACGAAGCCGGGGAGCTGGCAGGTATCATTTATTATCACTGGGGCAGCAAGTATCAGCTGGGTTTTGGGCTGCCCCGTCTAGGCTTTCTTTTTTAACATGCGCAGCCCACGACCTCGGATGGGAGGTCCATAGGCTGTTTGTATTTTCTTGAGGGCCGTCATGTATCGACCGGCCTATGGACCTCCCATCCGAGGTTTTATTTTTCCTGAAACATCGGCAGCCCAATTTATGTATTTTTTTGAAGAAAACGCAGAGGTCTGTTCTATTTTTCTATATAAGAATAGGAACGCCTGGTCCAACTTATGTTTCCCTTCTAACTATATTATATATATTTAAATTATTTTATATGTTATTATATATTATTGTTATTGTCATCATATATTTAACAGATACTTACATATGTAAGAAAACAATATCCACATCTTGTTAACTTATAAAAATAATTTCTTAACAATAAAATCCTGGATTTTTTTGGCAACGAAAATCCTGGTGATTGTGTACAAAAGCTTGGTAAGATTTAAGGACCAATGTAATAATAAATCACTTATTATTTAAATATATATATATATAACAAAATGCTCAGCCCCTGTTTATTTTTTGATAACATTGTTGCGCCCACCCCAACATTATAATTAGAATCAGCCCAGCAAAATCGTGTATTTCGAGAAAGTGCAAATGGCCTGTAATTTTTTAGGAAAAACATAAATGGGCCGCATGGACGCTACATTATTTGTTCACCCAGCCCAGCTAATGGACTGTAATTCAAAAAAAAGAGATCAAATGGACTGTAAATTCTACCCCGCAAAAAAAGACTGTAAATTCTGAAAAAATGGGTTGAATACGTGCCACATTTTTGGAGGCTGAAATGTGGGCCAATAGGCCGAAGCCAATGCAAGTCGTTGTCAACTTAGTCAACAAATGATTCTGACATCGTTAGCCGTTGGATTTACATCCAACGACCGGCATCCATCTTCAATCTCTCGTCTTCTTCCTCCAGCGCCGCCGGGACCACCTGCTCCCGCCTCCTGCTGCTAGCAGCTCTGCTTAGCACGCTTCGCTGTGAAGCGCTACTCCACCGTTGGCCAGGCCATCCCTCCACCCCTCCACACCTCCTGTTCTTCTCCACCGACTGCCGAACCACACCGCACCAGAACCAGTTAACCCTCGTACACCTCTCCGTCTGCGACTCTACTCCCGCGTCTTCCCATCTCCGGCTCGTTGCTGTCCAGGGCCTCGCCGTCGTCCACCACCTTGGATGCGCTCGGCGCGGAGTGGTCAACGTGGTCAACGAACGACACCATCGGAAGTAGACTGTGCGTGGAGAGGCTGACAGCTGGGTCCACGGCCGCACGCAAGGAAATGCCTCCTTATTACGCGCAAAATAATGATTCCTCCACCTGACAGCTGGGACCCACCGGAAGGGCCTCTGTATTTCGCGAAAAAACGTTCCCACCGCTGACAGGTCAGACCCACCAGCTATATCTTCGCACGCAAGGAAGTGCCTCCTTATTACGCACAAAAAAATGAATACCCCCCTGCTAGTTGGGACCCACCTTGGTGGGAGGCTGACTTGTGGGCCTACTAAGTTGACGGGGACGGAGTGCTTTGTCAACTTAGTCAATATGAACGATTCTAGCTCCAGTGACCGTACGATGTCCATCCAACGGCCGTAGTGCTTCTTCAACCTCTGGTCTTGTTGCTCCAGCCGCCCAAAGCAGCACCGGTCGTGCCGCATGCTCCTGCCTCCCGTGGTCGGCTGTGCTGCCGCGGAGGCCTCACCGGCCCCTACTATTGCCACCGCTGGCCAGGCCATCCCTCTACTCACCCACACCCCATATTATTCTGCGGCGACGACAGCCTCACACCGTAGCGAACCAGTGAACCCTCGTACTCCTCTATGCGTAGGCATCCACTGCCGCGTCTTTCCCGGCTCCGCGTCGTCCCCTTCCTAGGCCTCGCCGTCGTCCACCGCCCTGGTGCTCTCGGCGCGGCGTGGTCAACGTGGTCAAGGAACGGCTTCCATCGGGCGTGGACTGTACGTGGAGAGGCTGCCAGCTGGGCCTACGGCTGCAGCAAGGAAGTGCCTCCTTATTACGCGCAAAATAATTATTCCTCCACCTGACAGCGGGGACCCACCGGACGGGCCACCGTATTTCGCGAAAAAAACGTTTCCCCCTGACTGCTGGGACCCACCAGCTACATCTTCGCACGCAAGGAAGTGCGTCCGGGCAAAAAAAACGATTCGCCCCCCTGACTGCTGGGACCCACCAGCTACATCTTCGCACGCAAGGAAGTGCCTGACAGTCGGGACCCACCTGGTCGAAGCGTACGTAGCGTTGTCATTCTGGTCGCGAACGTGTACGTACATACTGGTCGATGTAGAGGCGCGCACGTGTCGTAGTAGAGGCGCGCACGTAGCATGTACACGTACGTACAGCGGCCAGTGTGCAAGAAAGAAAATACGGCCACGTACGTACATACGGGCAGGGTCTCGAACGCCTACTCGCGCATACGTACGGCCAGGGCTCGTGTACATGGCTGGGTCGGAACGGAGAAACAGCGTCGTCGTCGTGTTCATGGGGAGCCAACCGGCTGGGTCGGAACGGAATGCGTCGTCGTGTTCATCGGGAGGGCTTGGACGGAACAGCCGATGGAAACGAGGCCTGGCGTACCGCAGAACGGAGGAAACGGCCTTGTGTTCGACCGGCCACGTTCGAAACGGGATCCTGTTCATCGGGAGGGGTCTGGCGTACCGCAAAACGGAGGAAACGGACCTCCTACGGTCGAAACGGGGGTCCTGTTGATCGGGAGGGGTGTGGCGTACCGCAAAACGGAGGAAACGGACTTGTGTTGGAGCGCTACGGTCGAAACGGGGGTCCTGTTCATCGGGAGGGGTGTGGCGTACCGCAAAACGGGACTCCACGGGATACTGTTCATCTCCACCGTCGACCCCCTCCAGCCTCCACGGGCTACTGTTCATCCACCGTCGACCTCCTCCAGCCTCCACCTGCGACTGTTCATCCACGGGCTCCTGTTCATCCAGCCTCCACCGCGCGCTACTCCACCGGCTACTGTTCAACCAGCCCTCTCCACGGGCTCCTGTTCAACCACCCCTCCACGGGCTACTGTTCATCCAGCCCTCCACCATCTACTGTTCATCCTGCCCTCCACGGGGTGGTCCTGTTCATCCAGCCCTCCACGGGGTCCTGTTCATCCAGCCCCAACCGGCTCGATCGATCGGGGTCCTGTTCATCCAGAGGCAACACCACGGGGTCCTGTTCATCCACCCCCACCGGAACTGTTCATACCAACCCCGCCAAGCAACGCTCACTGTTCATCCAGAGGCAGCATCGATCGGCTTCAGTTAGCAGCAGTTAGCGAAGGAATCGCTCGATCGGGTTCAGTTAACAGCCATCGATCGATCGCTCGGGTTCAGTAACGCGTAAGCCTGCAGTGCAATCGCTCAGGTTCAGTTAGAGCCCAACGCCTCGCACCCACGCGCGTGCGTGTACGAGAGAAACCGCGCATCGCTCGGCCCCGACCACCCACCGTAACCGGGAACACCCCGATATTTTCCTCGCCCTCGCTTCTACCATGGTTTTTTCCGTCATGGACGGCCCAAAGAATGTCATGCAGCTGCGTCTCCGGCCCGCCCAGGACGAAAAGCCCATTTTCTGTCATGATTTTTTGTCATAGAAGTAGGACCCCACCACATCTATGATGATACCGGGTTTTGTCACAATTATCGTCATAGAAGTGTCATAAGTATGACAGAAAAAATTTCGTTCGGCCCAAAATGTCACGGATGTGTCTTTTTTTTGTAGTGTAGTCGCACGGCGTTGAACATATCCATACACGAACAACAGAGGTCGAGGATGTCAGTGGGGAGATTGCTCCAATCGCGGCTCATATGGATGCTGCACGGTTCGCGTTCGGCCATGGTGGAGTTTGGAAGGTGGGGTTTTGGGGGGCTTGATTTACGGGGGAGAAGGCTCTCGGTGCTGGAGCGGCTAGCGAGGGAATAGTGGTACTGGGGGAGGCGAGCGAGGCGAGGGAACGTGGGGGCACAGTGAGATGATGAAGAGGGACCTCAGGATCTCCGGCAGGACGAAGATGGAGATGGAGTGGTGCTAGGGGAGAGGGAGACGAGGCGAGGCATGCTATACAGCGGCCGTGACAGTGACTACACGGTGCACAAGGTGAGGCTGACTTTGGTAACCCGAACACGCCACCTGGACTAGTGTCACCTCGGGCGTAGGGTCTTGTCACTTCACTGTGAGGACCAGATGAATAATATTTTGAACATCAAGTGTACCACAGTTGTACTACTAGTAGTAGGAACATACGGAGTAGTACTGTATAGCAGAAATAGGTCTCCCATGCTACCATGCCTCTGGGTTCACTTCATCCTCCGGATATCATCCATATTGTGAGCAGAACCAAATTCTTGTGCATGCGGAAGTGCGAAGAAGGGTTTTTTCTTTTTTGAGGATAACCACATATTCCTTAACCAGAGAATGTTGTGTCTCCCACGCACGCGCCAGTATCCATGCGAACCTACTATGACATATTTTTTATATCTTTTTGCATAGGTTTCACCTGTCAGGAGGGGTGCAGAAATAAAAAGGAATCATAAAATGTCTCACCACGGTGATTCGAAAGAGTGACCTCAACTAGCCAGTGGCACATGTAGCGCTAGAAGGATGGGCACATACACGGACAGGTACCACTCCTCAGTCTACCCGCATAGCATTTTCTTTTAGTCTACCTAGTTGTCTAATCAACTGCCTGCAGGCCAGTTCTCCTATTTACTTCTCCATCGGGAACCGATTTTCCTGGGCTTCTTCACCTCTCCTTCATCTTCATTTGCATCCAAACCTCACTACATTCACATTGTTTTAACCTCTTCACATACTCCTGGAGTAATTTCGAAGCCCCTTTAAATAATCATCTTCTTTAGTTAGACTAACCATCTAATCGTAATTCTCCAAACCATAGCCCTCCGGTCCAGCAGTTCCAAATGGCGAAAGAGATCTAGATGCAGGTTTTTTGCATCCAACATGTCCTCCTCGAAGGCTCGTTGAGCATAGTTGCCACCATCACCGACCACCCAAGGGTTGTTCGGAAGTGGATCAACAATGTATCCAACTCCCTCCAAAAGGTAGAGATGAAGGTCATCGATCTCGACGCAAAGTACATGGAGCGTGCCACTGGGAAGATCCAACGTGCCGCCGTCCTTCAGCTATGCCTCGAAGATGATGTTTTGGTGTACCACATCATACACACGCCTTCCATACCAGGTGAGCTCCATGATTTCTTGTCTCAGAGAATATATACTTCTATGGGGCAGCCATCGAAGGGGACAAACAGAAGCTGGCGCCGTACAACCTTGATTTGAAAAGCATCGCTGACCTACAAACCAGAATCAAAATTCCTGTAGAAGATTGTGATAAACAGACACCATCCCTATTCAACGTAGCAAATTTTGTCCTTGGTACAAATCTTCAGAAGGGTGACAAGACGTTGGTATTAAGGTCATCTGGATGGGAGAATTATCCCTTGACATACGAGCAGATAAAATATGCTGCCCTCGATGCCCGTGTGAGTTTCGAAATAGCAACTAGGTCCAAAGAGCATGTTGCGAAGCGGTCTCCCACAGAAAATGAGAAGAAGAAGAAGAAGAAGAAGAAGAAGAAGAAGAAGAAGAAGAAGAAGAAGAAGAAGAAGAAGAAGAAAAAGAAGAAGAAGAAGAAGCTGCACCAGCACCAGGGCATTTTGTGGATGGATGAACTATTTCCTCTCTTGTAAAAAAATATTTCCTCTCTGTGTATATTGATATAGATGAACTATTTCGATGGTGTGCATGTCTTTGGAACAAGTAGCAGCGTAGGTCCGCTTAACTATCACTAGTACGCATCGGTCCTAAACAAACGGTTTTTTCCCCTTTCCGCGATGGCATTTGGAACCGTCGCCAAGTGAGCGTGTGCGATAGGGTGTCCTTCCCACACGACCCAGAAATAGTCAGGGATAGGCCCTTCTGGGACCCAGGCTGGGGCCGTGTGTGATCGGGCGAGGCATCGAAGCCCAATCATTTCTGTAGGTATGTACATCCCACACGGTAATCCGAGAAAATCATTTCCATAGGTATGTATATCCCACACGGTGAATCCCATAAAAACATTTCCGTTCGTATGTATATCACACACAGTCAATCCAAGGAATACGTTTTTCGTTCTTATGTACATCCCACACAGTCAATCTAGGGAAAACGTTTCCGTTCGGATGTACATCCCACACAGTTTTATGTATACGCTCGTGTGTGAAAGGTGTAACTATCACACATGCTCTGCCTTGGTTAACTGTTTGCTTTCATTAACTACATCACACATGATTTGATGTAGAAAACTGTGTGGCATTGGGCTATCCATCGCAAGCGCTTTTACTGCTAGAACCGTTTGCAAAGGTCCATGACCATCTGTTCTATTTTTATTTTTGCCTGTAATTTATTATTCTAATTGGAAATTTTGAAATACGAAATGTGCAATTCAAATTCTCAGCACAATGGTTCAACAACGAATCCATAAATAAAATTGCCAGTACAATATGTTCAGTAATTACAGGATTAGGCAGCAATTAACTATTGTGAACCACACTTCATAGCCACTTCGAGGACCTAACCGACATGCTCGATTATGGCTCCGAAGACATCGACGGTATGGATGACGATGCCGAAGAAGAGGAGGCCCAAAACCCGCCGTTTACCGGACGTTGGACGGCCACTTCCTCGTATGACGTATACATGGTGGACACACCTAAAGAGAACAATGGCGACAACGAGAAGGATCCAGTCGAGGATAAACCTCTTGAGATACAGCCAAAACGCCGACGTCAGCGGCGCCGCTCTAAATCACGTCGTGCAAAAGACAGCGATACCGGCACAAGAGAAGATAACACTCTGGACGGTGCCGAAGACAATGAAGACCCTGTTGAGGCAACTTCCGAACAGGACAAACAGGAAGACGGGCAAGTTAGCCCTGATGAACAGGCCATACACGAAGACTCAGAGGACAGTAATTATCTTCCGCTCTCCGAGGATGAGGTGAGCCTCGGCAACGAGGATTTTATCGTGCCTGAGGAACCTCTCGAGCAGGAGCGCTTTAAGCGCCGGCTAATATCCACTGCAAGGAGCCTGAAAAAGAAGCAGCAGCAGCTTCAAGCTGATCAAGATCTGCTCAATGATAGATGGACTGATGTCTTGGCAGCCGAGGAATACGGTCTCAAGCGCCCAGCCAAAAGTTACCCGAAGCGCAAATTGCTACCTCAGTTCGATGATGAGGCGCTGGAGCCCGTACCAACATCGCACAATGCGGCTGACCGAGCACCACGTGGCCGGGACAAAGCGGCAACCCAAGCCGAACACCAGCCCGCCCCACCTCACCGTAAAGGCAGAGATAAAATAGCTCAGGGACATAAATATGACCTGCGGCAGGACTTGGATAGTAGAGCAGGTCAGAATAGATCGATCTACGGATCACGGGGACGTGCCCCGTCAGGCGACAATGGCTACCTAGCCGGACGCAACAATCATACTCACGCCCGGGCCGAGAACCGCAGACGGAATACATCCGAGCTACGTCATGACGTGGCCCGATATCGAGGCGCCGCACACCCCCTTTGCTTCACTGATGAGGTAATGGAGCACGAATTCCCAGAAGGGTTTAAACCCGTAAACATCGAATCATACGATGGGACAACAGACCCCGCGGTATGGATCGAGGATTTTCTTCTCCACATTCATATGGCCCGCGGCGATGATCTCCATGCCATCAAATACCTCCCACTAAAACTCAAAGGACTAGCCCGTCACTAGTTGAACAGTCTGCCCGAAAACTCCATCGGCAGCCGGGAGGACTTGGAAGAGGCCTTCCTTGACAACTTCCAAGGTACATATGTTCGACCTCCGGATGCCGACGACTTAAGTCACATAATTCAGCAACCCGGAGAGTCAGCCATGAAACTCTGGACTAAGTTCCTAACCAGAAAGAACCAGATCGTCGACTGTCTGGATGCCGAAGCCCTGGCGGCCTTTAAACACAGCATCCGAGACGAATGGCTCGCCCGACACTTCAGCCAAGAAAAGCCGAAGTCCATGGCAGCCCTTACGACACTTATGACCTGCTTTTGCAGAGGCGAAGATAGCTGGCTAGGCCGTAGCAACAACAATGCAAGCGAACCTGGCACTGCGGAAGCCAGAAATAGCAACGGCAAGCCCCAACACAACAGACACAAGCGTCGAAACAACGGTGATAATACCAACGACACGGCGGTCAACGCCGGATTCAGCGGCTCCAAGTCCGACTAGCGGAAGAAGTCGTTCAAAAGGAACAATTCAGGCCCATCCAGCTTGGACCGCATACTTGATCGCCCATGCCAGATACATGGCACCCCCGACAAACCAGCCAATCACACCAACATAGACTGTTGGGTTTTTAAACAGGCCGGCAAGTTAAATGCCGAGAACAAAGAAAAGGGGTCGCAAAGTGAGGACGATGAGGAGGAGCCCCGTCCACCGAACACAGGGGGACAGAAGAAGTCCCCCGCCCCCCCCCCAAGTTAAAACGGTGAATATACGCTACCCACATCCCCAAGAGGGAACGCAAGCGCCTGCTCAGGGACGTCTATGCGATGGAGCCAGTCGCCCCAAAGTTCAACCCATAGTCTTCCTGTCCGATCACTTTTGATCGCAGGGACCATCCGACCAGTATCCGTCATGGCGGTTCAGCCGCACTGGTCCTTGACCCAATCATTGATGGATTCCACCTCACGCGGGTCCTCATGGACGGTGGTAGCAGCCTGAACCTGCTCTATTAGGATACATCGCGCAAAATGGGCATTAATCCCTCAAGAATTAAGCCCACAAAGACTACCTTTAAAGGAGTCATACCAGGTGTAGAGGCCCGCTGTACAGGCTCAATCACCCTAGAGGTTGTCTTCGGATCCCCGGACAACTTCCGAAGTGAAGAGCTGATCTTCGATATCGTCCCCTTTCGCAGGGGCTATCACGCATTGCTTGGACGAACCGCATTTGCGCGCTTCAACGCGGTGCCACACTACGCTTATCTTAAGCTCAAGATGCCCGGACCACGCGGCGTCATAACTGTCAATGGAAACACGGAATGCTCCCTCCGTACCGAGCAGCACACCGCTGCGTTAGCAGAAGAAGTACACAACGACCTTCTCAAGCAGAACCTTAATTCGTTGGTGGAGCTCTTGGACACTGTTAAACGAGTCCGGACTACTCTGCAGTAGGACAGCCCGGCTCGTCAAGAGCTCGATTAGCAATTCGGTCTCCGTCCCAGTCCCAACCAAGTGGCGGCATTTGTACCGCGCATACATAACTACGCACTCAAATACCATGGGCATAGACGGAGGCATAACTAGCTTGTGATCCATAATACGGCTCGACCGCTCCTGGACACACATACTTTCAATTTTTCCTTTTTATCCTTTTCAGGTTTCTTTTCCGCAGGCTTCTTCTGACGACCTGCTCATCGGTCCTCTTGACAGGATGGATACACCAAGATGGCAAGAAGCGCTGGCGTACAAGGGAATTTCTTGGTGGTCTCTTTAACGATCACTCTACCTGTTTTCAGGACCCGCACGCAGCTCTCCCTTGGTTGTGGCATGTTAAATAGCCCAGTTGCTTATTGCACCACTTGTACAAATATGCTTTGACGTATTAATCATACCATAATGGAAACAGTTTGCAGCCCAACTTTTGCGGCACTAGCTTACTACCCCCCTTTTTTTTCCTTTTTTGATAATCTTTCCAAGTTGCACCCGTACACTTTGGTACACTTTAATCTGCCAGGGGCTTCATTGCGACCCATAATACAGCAACAAAGTCCGAACACTTTTTACAATATAGTTTGGCACCCCAAATTTAGCATTATATGCATTGGCTCCGAATCATGTCTTTGGTCAATAGTTGGGTTGCCCCGGCTCCTGTGCTTACTACCTTATGTTCCGCTATATCGGCTAGGGTAGTAAAGGGAGAACTACTGCGATTGTGTCCCGGTTTATCCGGATGAGCATCTCAGTAGAGAAAGCCGAAAACTGACTGTCATGATGCGGCGAGAGCCGGTCAGCTCTTCGGAGGTTTCAAATCTTTAGCGATTTTTTCCGCATTATGCGATGAATCGGCTCTTACCCGATCAGGTGTTTATAGTACCCTAGTTCGGATACTAGGGGTTGTGCCTCAATTTTCATTGTCAAACTCCTATGGCTAAGTGAGGGTGATAAAGCCACATAGTGCGATTGCCTGGTTCGTTGCGCTAAACACCTCCTTCAAGGACTAAACAATTGGATCAAGAGTGTTTAGATTCCATCCCGAGCACCCCCGTACTACCTACGTGGGGGCTGAAGCCGACGACTGGCCAACTCTCAAAATTTCAAAAACACGGCCGCAGAGGAGGTAAAATATTAAACAAGCATTATATTACATAGCCGATATGAATGTATTCATTCAAAGATTACATCTTCCGTACATTGCTCCGCCACAATGCGGGATCCCTCCAGGACATTGCTAAAATGTCGCTCGGGCATGCGGTGCTCCTTGCCTGCGGGCGGTCCCTCGGTCGCGACCGTGACGGCATTCATCTTCGCCCACTGCATCTTGACACGGGCGAAGGCCATCCGAGCACCTTCGATGCAGACCGACCGCTTGATGGCGTCAAACCGAGGGCAGGCATCGACTAGCCGCTTCACGAGATCGAAATAGCTGCTGGGTATGGCTTCGGCAGGCCACAACCGGATTATTAAGTCCTTCATGGCCAGTTCGGCCACCCTATGCAGTTCGACCAGCTGTTTTAGCTGCTCGCTAAAAGGCACCGGATGTTCTGGCGCAAGGTATTGCGACCAGAACAGGTTCTCTGTTGAGCTCCCTTCTTCGGCTCAGAAGAATTCTGCAGCGTCAGAAACACTACGCGGCAGATCCATAAACACACCTAGGGAACTCCAAATCTGGGTTAGTAAGAGATACCTCTTTTTCACATACTTGCTTTGCATACTAAAATCCTTACCCGCCGTGATTTTCTTGGCCTCCTGGATCTCCTGGAGGGCGCCCTGGGCTTCAACCCGGGCCTCTTCCGTGCTTTGGCGAGCCTTGGCGAGTTCGGTCTCTTGAGCCGAAACATCGCGCTCCAAGGACTCGCATTTCTTCACGGCATCCTGGAGCTCTTGCTGGACCTCATCAAGCCTGGCCTCGTGCTTCTCATGGGTGGCTTGTTCCTTGGCGGCTTTCTCCTCGGCCTCGGCCAATGCCTTTTTAAGGACCTCGACCTCGATCGCCGCTCCTACAAATATCATGGCACTACGGTCAATACACATCATTCATTCTTTGCGAATATACAGCCAGTCACCACATACATTGCTTGTCCTCCAGCTGCCTTTTTACAAGGCCGAGCTCTTCTTTGGCCCGCTCCAGACTCTGCTTTAGTTCAGAGACCTCAGCAGCATAAGAGGTTGCGGCCAGCAATGATGCCTGCTTATTCACATAAGACATATTTAGTTAGTTTCCTACGAAAATTACTTGATCCTCTGTCCGGCTTTTCTTTCCGAACACCGGACAGTGTCTCAGGGGCTACTGTCTATACTATGACTTTCTCTTTTGCGTCGCTTACCTCAAAGCCTGTCAGCAGGCTGGTGCAGGCTTCGGTCAGTCCGCTCTTGACGGACTGAACCCTCTCAACCACCGTACCCATAAGGATACGGTGTTCCTCCACAATGGAAACGCCTCGTAGCGCTTCTAGCAGATTATCTGGTGCCTCTGGATGGACAGAGGTTACTGGCAGAATAGGCGCACCTCCTCCCTTTGGAGGAGGCTGCTCGCTTGATTCCAGAGCCGTGTAGGTCACCAGAATGGTATTTGGCAGGGGGGCGAATTGGATATGGCCCCCATCGCCACTTTCCATGGGGATTTTCTCCCCAAGGTGTCCGGTGGCCAAGGGTTCACCCTCCGGCGCCACCCTGACGGCCTCCTGACCCTCTCCCTGGCCTGGCAAGGTCCTTCAGGACAGCACCTCGGTGTCGCCCTTGGCCGGCGGTGACTCGCTGGCCATCACCTGCGAATCCAGCGAACCCCCTGATGAGGATCGCAGTGAGCTGTCGTGGGCCGGACTACAATTGCATAGTTCAACATGTTAAAGCTATGAAGTAGAGATGCCAAATATATGGACGCATCAGGGTTTTTTAGTACTTACGATGCGGCCAGGGGCTTCTTTCGGGGGCGCGGCTCTGGGCTGCTGTCAACATCCCACGCGGAGTTATCCGCGAGGGAACCCTTTTCCCTCTTGGACGCTCCTGCCTCCAGACTTGTGGAGGCCGCCCTCTTCTTCCTTCCCCCCTCAGGGGGAGAGTTGCTTTCTTCCTCCTCCTCGTCGTCGTCTTTGGCGGCAGAGGAGTGAGTCTTGTTGTCTTCGGACGACACGTCCGAAGCTCCCTTGCGGCGTAGGCCACTTCTGGCCCCCTTGGCCTTCTTCTTGGCCTTCTTCTCCGGCCCCTGGCAAGGCGTCGGGACCAGCATCTTCGTCAGAAGCGGGATGGCTGGTTCCTTGGGCAGCGGAGCCAGACACTTAATCCGCTCCGCTTTCTCTGTCCATACCTGAAAAAATAAATAGTTAAGTTTAGGTATCTTCCTTGAATAAGCAAGTAGAGGATGGGCCAGATCGTGCCCGCGGTCCTCGGTGGTCTCCGGCGGCGTCTCGTTGCCCTTGAAGAGCACCTTCCAGATATCTTCGCGTAGTTCTGAAGAACTGTTGCAACGTCTTGTGCTTGGCCAGATTGAACTCCCATAAATGGCAAGTCCGGCTCTGGCATGGAAGGATCCGGCGAACTAGCATCACCTGGATCACATTGATGAGCTTGATGTTCTTGTCCACCATGCTCTGGATGCGCGTCTGCAGCACTATCAGCTCGTCCGATGAAGACCAATTCAGTCCCTTCTCCAGCCAGGAGGTGAGCCGCATGGGGGCTCCGGATTTGAATTCGGGAGCCGCGGCCCAGGTGGCGTCGCGGGGCTCTGTAATATATAACCACAGTTTCTGCCACTCTTTGACGGTCTCCACAAAAGTATATTTGGGCCATGTGACATTGGGCATCTTGCTCACCATGGCACCTCCGCACTCTGTGTGTAGGCCATCCACCACCTTCGGCTTCACGTTGAAGATCTTAAGCCATAGTCCGAAGTGGGGTGGAATGCGGAGGAAGGCCTCGCACACGACAATGAATGCCGAGATGTTGAGGAAGGATTTTGGGGCTAGATCATGGAAATCTAGCCCGTAATAGAACATGAGTCCATGGACGAAAGGGTGGAGAGGAAACCCTAACCCACGGACGAAATGGGGGATGAACACCACCCTCTCATTGGGCTTCGGGGTGGGGACGATTTGCCCCTTGTTCGGAAGCCAGTGGGCGATTTCTTTCGCCAGATACCCGGCCTCCCGAAGCTTGGTGATGTCCTTCTCCTTAACGGAGGAGGCCATCCACTTGCCTTGCACTCCAGATCTGGACATGGTCGAGTGCTTCCTTGAGGCGGAAAGGATGAGGACTTGGGCGCTGGAGCTCGAGATTGGGAGGGCAGAGAGAGAAGGCGTGGGTGAAGGAAGGGAATCCATATCTCCTTATAAAGGCAGTGAATATCAAGCGCCTCCCCACTCGCCTTAAAACTCGCCTGTTCCCAAGGGCTGTGCAAACGACACAGTTGGGTTACCCATGCTCGTATTGATGAGAATCCCGCAACACGATCTCTGCTTTGACAAGACGTGCCAATGACACCGCATCTCGAAGCGGCAAGCCGAAAAACTGTTCAAAATAATGACTGGGTGATGACGTGATATCACATTACCAAAAGTTGTCAGCGGATTGGACTCGTGAAATATTATACTCTCTGCGGTTGTGTGTGGGATTTGTTTTGCAGAGCCGGACACATTCGTTGCGTCCGAAGACTATGTTGGAGTATTCAGAGAAGGAACCCGCCTTGCAATGCCGAAGACAATTTGTGCGCCGGACACCTCGTCATTGAAGCCTGGTTTAGGGGCTACCGAGGGAGTCCTGGATTAAGGGGTCCTCGGGCATCCAGACTATGGTACGTGGGCCGGGCTAATGGGCTGTGAAGATATAAGACCGAAGACTCTCTCCCGTGTCCGGATAGGACTCTCCTTGGCGTGGAAGGCAAGCTTGGCGTCCTGATATGAAGATTCCTTTCTATGTAACCGACTTTGTACAACCCTAGTCCCCTCCGGTGTCTATATAAACCGGAGGGCTTAGTCCGTAGAAGAAGGATCATAATCATAGTCAGACAGGCTAGACTTTTAGGGTTTTAGCTATTACGATCTCGTGGTAGATCTACTCTTGTAATACTCATATTCATCAAGATCAATCAAGCAGGAAGTAGGGTATTACCTCCATAGAGAGGGCCCGAACCTGGGTAAACATCGTGTCCCCTGTCTCCTGTTACCATCGACCTTAGACGCACAGTTTGGGACCCCCTACCCGAGATCCGCCGGTTTTGACACCGACAGTCTCCATGGCGCAATCCGAGGCCTTATCATGGGCAAGTTTCGTTCCAACAGCAAGGACCGAGCCAAGCTTGACGAGTGGTTCCGATCCCCCGCCCTAGATCAGCTCAAGGAGCTCCGTTTTAATGATGGGCATATGCGCTCACTACCAACGTCCACGCTCTGCCTCGCGCCCACGCCGCGCCTCGCCAAGTTCATGAACTACCATCCCCCTTAATGATGTGTCCGCTCTTTTTCTACCACGACTGAAGCACCTCGAGCTTGTCGCCGTCTGCATCCCAAAGGATAACATAGAGCGCCTGCTCCGCGGCTGTAATGCACTCGAGTTCATTCATCTTCAGGCGATGAATTGCTCGAGTAGCTTCCACATCACCTCCATGACTCTCCGGACTATTTATGTGTGTTTCTGGTGCTGCAACAAGAGATCACAAAAGGTGGACCACAATATGGTCATTGAGGACACACCTTCACTTGGGAGATTACTTGGTAGTTGATCACCAAGGTCCAACAAGAATCAATGTCATTTCTACGCCAAAATTGACAGTGATGGGCTACTTGTTTTTGCATCCACACCCGTTCAGGTACAACAGTCGCCTTCTACCTCTCCTTCTTGATATCAACATTATTTCTAGTTTTGAAGATGTATGTTCGTCTGTCATCCAGAAAATGATTCTGACAAGCTTGATCCAGATTCTGCACACACTGAAGGTCTTGGCACTAGAATCTATCGGCCCCAACCTGCACGAAGTTGTCAGTTTCCTGAGATGCTTTCCGTTCCTAGAGAAGTTGTATATCAAGGTGATGTTGATTTCCTGTTAAATGTTAACCATATGGGAGTTCAATTTTTGGCAACTTTTCCCAAGTTTACAATGACAATGTACTACGATTTCTGAAGGAATTTTGGAGGATGTCAGGACATACATCCCCCACCCCATATTGGTTGCTTGATTCATCTGGTTACAATCCATAAGAATTTCTCCTTTGGATTCATCTATACTAGTTTTCTTAGGGAATTTTTCATCCACTCCAACCTCTTGTGAAGAAGGCTACATGTTTCTAGATTGTAATCAAATGCCCATGTTAATCATGTCAGATCGAAGATGGCACGTTGGTGCATTTTATAAATCCTGCACACCAAATAGGCCTGTAGTAGTGTTAATCGCGCTCTCTTCTTTTGCAGATAAAAATAGGCTCGGTGCTGGATAATGTGATACAATATAATAATCACATCAAATGCCTAGATCTACATCTCTCAGAAGTTGCTTTGAACCCCTATCGAGGGACCTTACCGGAGATTATATTTGCCGGGTTGTTTGTTGTCAGAGCAAGGGTGTTGAAGGTAATGAGGTTGGACATGCATTTATATCGAAAAAATGAATGGTTCGTTGATCAGCGCCAGCAGCTACTGCAAAATGGAAAGGCTCCAAACAAGCTGAATTTCATTTTGGAACTGCATATGAAAGAGTAATCGGAAGTCATTGTGTCAACCCCATACATGACTTGTTAGTGGCTGATCCCTTTGCAGAGATGATGATGCTTCGAAACAAGCCTTACTACTGGCATTATTAGTTTGAACCTCTCTTATATCCATGTTCAGCTGATCAGCACAGGCGTTTGCAACTGAATGAGCTAAATTTCATTTGTAATATCAATTTGAACCTTGTAATCTTTGAATTTGAGCCAATTATATAACTCTGGAATTTGAACCTTGTAATATTTCGTGCTTTTGTGGTACAATCATTGAAATGGCATCGTATGAGACTCGTATGTTGGTAGTACTATTTTGACCTTAATATGCAATAGACTTAGATTTTATTAACCATTCTCGACCAGGGATCCAGCCGGAAGCAGAGCAATGGCAAGCGTCGTCGCAACAAGATCTAGATGATTAGATGCTCGTTTCTCCTGGTTTAATATGCA
Organism: Triticum aestivum; assembly: GCF_018294505.1. Lineage (NCBI taxonomy): Eukaryota > Viridiplantae > Streptophyta > Magnoliopsida > Poales > Poaceae > Triticum > Triticum aestivum. The sequence continues at coordinate 196,546,881 of NC_057796.1, read as the reverse complement.
TGTAATTGCTTATTTGGTGTGTGGAAATATTATGTGTGTAGTCACTTATGTAATTGTATGCTTAATTTGGTTATGCAATGTTGTTCTGATAAGTATATATGTTGATGTTCTGTAGACAGAGCGAATCACATCGCACACGGACTAAACAATGGAACCTGTCGGTGATGATTTCATCAATCACTCACAATTGTATACCAGCAATCGTTTGCTCAGAACACACATGGCTTGTTAACAAGAATCGTTTGTGTTGTTATCGGTGTTCCCACACATTTCCGATTACAGACCTGTTTGCCGTGTATCACACACATCTTGTTAAGTTGAACCGTTTGTGTTCTCTTGGCTCAACGCAAACAGTTCATCCGAGTGAACTGTATGTCGTATATCGCACACACCTTCATCTGGCTGACCGTTTCTTTTGTGTTTCCTAATCACAAACAGTTCATCCGAGTAAATTGTATGATGTATATCACACACACCTTCATCTGGCTACCCATTTCTGTTGTGCCACCTCGTCACAAACAGTTCATCGGGTGAACCGTATACTGTATATCGCACACACCTTGATCTGGCTTCCCGTTTCTGTTGTTCTGTCTCATCGCAAACAGTTCTTATGGATCAACCATTTGCCCCGCATCGCACACGCAACTAAAATCTGAAACGTGTTTGATGTATCTGCCATCTCAAACGTTTTGCATCTTTTTGACGGTTTGTTTGCATCATCGTTTGTTATTAATGCATCGCACACAGTTTCGTCAAAGGGTCTCTGATTGTAGTGTCGCATTAGACGCATCCTACAGTAGTGTATTATCACTGCTGGCGAACTTTGATGCCCAGTGGATGTAATATACAATAAATCCTTTATTGCATAGTGTAGGTTTATTCTAAGTTACTATGTCATGATTTCTTTATTGTATAGAGTAGGTTTGTTCTTAATTGCTACTAGTTACCGTATATGCCATCTTTCGCTATCTGGAAAAAAACAGCGAAAATCTGATGTGGTCGACGGGTCAAAACATTTGCCTTTAACGGGCCTGCATTTTAGCGGGCCACAATTGGGCCGACACGCAACATTCTTGGGCCTGCGTTGACTGGCCATTGGGGCCCTTCGTGGACACTATGCGCCAGGCCCACAACTTACATGGGCCTTCATTTGGCCCAAAGTTTAGTTGGGCCTTTAGTGGACCCAACACTTAGTTGGGCCCATGTAGCTTCGGGCCATTAACAGGCTGAATATTCTGCTGGCCTGTTACGGCACGAAAGGTACCATGGGCCTTTAGCAGGCTGAAATGCATGTTGGACCTCAATTTTCAATAGTCATCCACGAGCCTTTAGCAGGCTGAAATGTTGATCGGGCCATTATTGGCCCAGTTATATGACGGGCCATTACCAGGCCGAAACATATCTCAGGCCTTCGTTGGCCCACTGATATCATGGGCCTTTAAGAGGCCGAAAGCTTAGTAGAGGCATCAACGGGCCGAATTATACGACAGACCTTTAACAGGTCCAAAGTCACGTTGGGCTAAACTATTGCCACCTGGATCACGGGCCGTTAGTGGACCGGATGTCGCGTCGGACCATATATGGCCCATGGGTAGCACGGGCCATTCCCAGGCCGAAAGACACACCAGGCTAAAATGGGCCCATGTCCACATCGGGCATCTAACAGGCCGAAATCTCACTAGGCCGTAATTGGGCCCAAATACTCGGTGAACAATTAACGGCCAAATCTGGCGGTGGGCCGTAAATGGGCCATGTTTAAGCAGGCTGTTAGCGGGCTGGCCCACTAGTATATGAGTAAATCATACGAGCCTTTGACTAGGCCGGCCTTTTTAACCTATATGGGCCTCTGTTGGGCCCTGCCATGTGTCGACATATTATAGGCACGTCTCCTCCATTGGATGGATGACATCTGGCCCACCGCGGAGCTGACACGTGTTTCCTCCGGCCAATGAGAATTTTACACATGGAAAATCCCCATTGGTCCAGGTTGTTAACGGGTTATCGGATCCAAACCAGAACCCGATAGCTTAATGGCGACCCGTTACGGTGGATGCCACGTGTCGGTTACCCTTGACAAAAGCACTTCCATGACGCGCCATTTATCGTCATGGAAGTGGACACTTCCGTGATGATAATTTTGGTATTGTCATGGAACACTTCTACGACAGCACATGTATGACTATCTTGATTTTGTCACTTAATCTTCATGGATGTAAATGCATGACAGAAAACGTGACGTACTGTGACAAACACGTATCATCACGGAAGTGTTCTTTTTGTAGTGTCTATGTATGAATATTATTTGAGTCCCTGTTGAACTCTCTTATGCATGATTATTATAGCCTCGTATTTCTTCTCTGAAACTTTGGCTTGGTTTGGCCAACTAGATTGATTTTTCTTGCAATGGGAAGAGGTGCTTTGTGATGGGTTCGATCTTGTGGTGTCCTCATCCAGTGACAAAAGGGGTAACGAGGCACACATGTATTGCTGCCATTAAAGATAAAAAGATGGGGTCTATTCCTGCATGAACAGGTCTTATCTACATCATGTCATTGTTCTTCTTGCATTACTATGTTTTTCCACGAACTTAATACACTAGATGCATGGTGGATAGCGGTCGATGTGTGGAGTAGTAGTAGTAGATGCAGGCAGGAGTCGGTCTACTAATCTTGGACGTGATGCCTATATACATGATCATTGCCTTGGATACCGTCATAATTATTTGCTCTTCTAACAATTGCCCAACAGTAATTTGTTTACCCACTGTATGCCATTTTCTTGAGAGAAGCCACTAGTGAAATCTAGGTCCCCCGGGTCTATTTTGTATCATATTATTTCCAGATCTATTAATTCAAAAATACAAAAATACCTTGCCGCACTTTTTATTTACTTCTTTTATTTTGTGTTTTTGTTAGATCCATTTATCCAGTCTCAATTTAGTCTATCACAATACCGAGGAGGGATTGACAACCCCTCTTACGCGTTGGGTTGCAAGTTTTTGTCATTTGTGTGAAGGTACTGCTTACATAGTTTGGTGGATCCTCCTACTGGATTGATACCTTGGTTTCATAATTGAGGGAAATACTTACCATTGTTGTGCTGCATCATCCTCTCCTCTTCGGGGAAATACCAACGCATATACAAGCAATCAACCACCCGTGCCTGCGGTCGTGCCATGCAGGCAGAGACAGAAGCCGGGTGCGCGGAAAGCGACGAGTCCGTGGCCAGCGCCTCCGTGTCTGCCGCCATCACTGAGAAGTAGAACACGGGAGGCTGCCACCACTTGGGTCACATGAAGGCCACCCGAGGCGACGACTACGTACACAGGCGGTGTCTTGCCTAGTTCGTCTCGTGCGAGGACCTTCGTTGACCCTGCAAGTGTCTGGCGGACATGAGAAAGACAAAGGGATCCGCGAGCGACCATTTAGATTAGGTATTAATTATACCTCCAGACTCAGACTAGCACCACTTAGCTGATGTAAATGTAATGAAATCCGTCATGTTTATATGAAAATCCGGCATGTTTATATGAAATCCGGCCGTGTTTGCATGAATTTCATCTGGTTTTTTCGAGTTGTTGTCAAAATGTACGCCGCTGGCATTTGATGTCGTCCTCCGGCAGCTGTGTCTGTGGACTGGTCCCTGGCTGTCCGTGGACGGATGCGGGAGAAAGTTTGCCGGTTGCCTTCGGAGATGCTCTTATGTTGAAAATAATAGAGTCACATCAAATCCATTTGAGTTAATTGCATGTATGATTCTCCAAAATAAAAAGTTAATTGCATGTATAGTACATGAACTTGTAGGATGGGTACAGATTCATACAAAAAGTTAAAAAATGAAACAAATGAATCCTTAATCATGTATTCTAAGTACTCTCTGTTAAATCCGCCTATGTAGCATGGTGCATGCTCTCATTTTATTTGTGGGTTCCACTATCAGTAGGGTAGAGAAAGATGTATATATATATATAAACTAAATATTCCGACAAGATTCAAACTCATGACATCACGTTGCGAGCATCAGGCACTAACCAGTCCACCAGATGTTCTTTCTCCAACAAGCAAGAGATATCTGTCTTTTTATACTGTTATTGTGATAATTGGTTTAAAGTGATATATTTTATGTCTGCCCTGAATGATCTCGAATTCATTAATAGTAACAAAGAAAAGAGTTACCTGGTTAATTAATAGAAAATCGGGCAAAAATCATCACATCAGGCCCGTAAAAACAAGGCACACTGGGCGAGCTGGCTACACACACAAGAACACACACACATGTTGTCGAACAGAAAATCGTCGTCGAGGTTGCAATTCGGCGTCATCATCACTACACCTCTGCGTATGCGAGTCCAACCCCATCATTGAGGACCACCGAGAAATCTACATATCGAGGGGGCTATGAAGAGAAAGAAATTTCAAGAGTGTGCGTGCGAGGCCAAGAGACACAACTAGCGAGTGTGTGTATGTGTGTGTGTGTGTTTGAGCCAGAAGCCAATAGATAGATTAAGATCAAGATCGAGGTGTCACCTTGCTTATGTCTTTGTTGTGGGGGGGGGAGAGAAAGACGTACCGAGTGTGTGTGTGTGTGTGTGCTAGGAACAGAGCCACAACCAGCGCGCGCGCGCGCGTGTGTGTGTGTGTGTTTGAGAGAGAAGCCAATAGATAGATTAAGATCAAGATCAAAGTGTCACCCTGCTCCATCGGTGTTGGGAAGGGGGGTGCCAATGACACTTACGGAGAGAGAGAGAGAGAGAGGGAGAGAGAAAGAAAGAAAGAGGGAGTTTGTGTGTTACGTATCTATATTACTGGATAGGTAGATAGCATGTGTGTGAGGCATACTTAAAGCACCAGGGAGATAAACAAGCGGGTGTTCATGCAAGTGCCGGAAATAAATGTAGAGAGAAATAATGTGTGTGTGTGTGTGTGTGTGCGAACTATTGTCAAAATCACAAAACAAAAGGTACTCAGCTAGAGTCCCATTGTATGGATTCATATTGTTCCGGCGACTCGAGTTAACCTTACGGATATGTGTGTGAGACATAGTTATACTTTGAGACATGAGTGGCGGTGGATGGGCGGAATTAAAGGGGTGGGCATGTTCGACAGAGAGTGTGTGTGTGCTTTTGTGTGAGAGACTTGTAGGATGAGGTAGAAAGAAAAATTCTAAACTTGAAGGAGGAAGAGAAATAGACGAAGTGCGTGTGTTTGATTGAGATGCCCACAGAGAAGGGAGATTGGTATGTGTGTGTGAGATATTACACTATTTATTCACGTATCACTATCTAATTGTCGAGGACGTGCCTCACTTGAACATAATCAATATCTACTCCGTATTGTGGCGTAAGATACAATATTGATTCAATGCTATAAAGATTGGACACTCACATATCACATAAGTTATTTTTTTCAAATAGCCGTTTTCAATCATACATGCCAAAGCTATAGTGATATTTCTTCAAACAACCGCTATAGTTATCATGTACATGCATCATTGTTAGTGTTGCATTCAAATTTCATTAGTTTTGGATGATTGAAGGTTCTATTATGAAGTACTATACGTAATATTCATAGATGAATTCAACGTGTACTGCAATTTATGAAATGGAGGCCATGTAATCATATGAGGTAACACTATTAAGTAGCGGACTATAATATCCATTTTTCCCTCGCATGTATATTATCCATTTGTTACTTTCCAATATAATTGAAATTAACATGCCAATGCATTGTGTTTAAATTAAATAACCAATGGCACAAATTATATATTTACACAAGAAATACATAGGCTGGGTGTTTGCTCCTTTTTTATGAAAGTGCCTCAGTTACACCTGTACGTTCAGCCACTCCCGTGTGATCATAACAAGTTATCGATGCATCATCCAAAGTTATTGTCTTTTTTGTAGGGTGGAATTCATACGAGTTATTGCTCACGTATGCGCCATGTACACAGTCGTGCATCACCGGCTTCCCGCTAGCACTGTCCAAAATTAGTTGAAACTAGATATGAACGATCCGAAGTCGGCTAAATCTCTTGCCTCCTTCTAAAATTTCCGCGAGCTAGTTTGGAGGATGCGAAATTTCCCTTTTGTCCTTGGTGCACAGGGAACAACACGACCCTCATTTACATAATAGGTTGGGGTTGCTTTGGTAACTTCCGGTTCCCCCCACCACACGACACCCCCATTTCCTCTCCCCTCCAGCAAAAACGAGTACTCCATAGCACCAGAGCATATTACATCATGATGTCCGTACTTCATCGGTGATTCTACCCTTCCCTCTTGAAACCCTAGACTGCTAATCCACCGGTGTACCAGAGCCCATTGACTGCCGGCGTCGTCCACCTCGCCGGATCTGTTTCTGCGTCCGTATCTACCCCTCCCACTCCCCAAGAAACGTAGACTACTCAACCACCACTATACCACAACCCATTCATTGTCGGCCTTGTCCATGGTGCCAGATCTAATTCACCGGTGCTCTTGTCAACCGCAGTAGATCTGCAGCGGCTCTTTCCTACAACGCACCAGAGCCGCTTCATCGACACCTCCGGAGCCACCCCACTGACGCCCCCCTCGACGACCTCTGATCCGCTTTGTCGACACCGTCCTCAACCCTACCGGAGCCGCTTCGCCGACACGATCCTCAACCCTATCGGAGCAGCTTCATCGACACCATCCTCAACCGTACTAGAGCCGCTTCGCCGATGCCAAAGTCCACGGCCTCAGATCCGCTTGGTCGACACACTCATCCACTCTACCTGAGCAGCTTCCCGACGCCCTCGTCCACGGCTGCAGATCCGCATCGTTGACACCATCCTCAACCCTACAACCGGAGCAGCTTCACCGATGCCCTCATTGACAGCCTCGGATCTGCTTCGTCCACACCGTCGTCCACCCTACCATAGCCGCTTCACAAACACCCTCGTCCACGGTCCTACTTCTCCTTACAGGACCCCGACAACCACCGTAGAGTTATCACCCTTGACATTTCTAACCTGATTCCCATTGTCTGGCACGATGCCCAGCACCCGCAGCGACCTAGGTACATGTCACCTTTAAACCCGTTCAGCATCACCTGCCAGATGTACTTCAAATATACAAATAGGTCACTATTACATGTTATGGAGCTGGCAAGAGCTACAAGGACGATGTTTCTTCTGGATCTAACACCTTGTCCAACCAAAATGTTGGACTGAAGCATTGTAATGTCTTGTAAGTGCATCTCTATCTTGTATATTTGTGTGCCTGCCAGCGTGCCTTGCTAGAATTTTCGACCAATAACCCTTTATGTAGCCAATGATTACCACTACTGGCTGCTAAATTAGAGATATAATACGTCATAGATTACACAAAGTTATAGGTGGCCTGAATGAATGCTAGTGCACTAAATTAGGCGCCCTTAGAGTGCCTGCAAGTCGAGTACATAGAGTTGTTAATTTGTGGTTTAATTATGTGCAAGGGATATGCAATGTATTATCATATAGAGATATCTCAAATTAGCTGTGTCAACTTGCATATGGGGTGCAACAATGAAAAACGACAAAATTTGTTAGTACAAGATGTCTGGGGCATTTTCATGGAACCTCACAAAAAAGGAGGGGCAGTGATGAGCCTATATAGCTTGGTATGGTAAGTCACTCCATAGCAATCATCGTGACATGTTACTTGTTTGGCATTGCTATTGGCTAGGGTTCTTAGGGCCAGTTATTTTGAGTTATCTTATGGAAGTAAGCTCATATGAATATAAGCTCCAGATAATAAGCCAACCAGTTCTTTTTAGTGCTTGCTTTTTTAGCTTATCTGTTGCATGATCAGTGAAAAGTATATATTGCATTATATTTTGTCATTTTGCTGCTCATATGAAAATAAATTTGACTTGAAAGCATCACGAATTGAACCCATCATAGTAATTAAAATGACAGGAAAACAAACCATCATTACGTCTTCAGAATGCAAATACAAAGATACCATCTACTAGGCACAATCTACTTTGGTCAATGTCTTCCAAACAGAGGATAATTGCCTAAATTCATATGAAGAACCATTATTTATCAAAATTACATGGTTCAAATGGCTGGTTTTTATCATATAGCAGCACCACCTGAAAGCATCATATAGTAGTATGAGCAGCCGCAGCTCATAGCAATTCATCATATAGCAGCAATAGCAGCTCATTAGAATTCATCATATAGCAGTAGCAGTAGCAGCTCATAGCAATTCATCATACAACAGATCAGAATGAAAATTTGGCAAAAAAATTAGAGGAGATCCTCACATTGTAGGATGAGTCATCCTGCAAGAACACCTCATGGCCACGACCTGGGAGGAGGGGAGGGGGAACGAGGGGCCTTCTGCCGGAGTGGGGCGTCGGTCGTAGTTGGGCGGAGAGCGCTGGAGTGGAGCATTGGAGGGACCATAGCGGAGACCAGGAGAGTGAGGGGTGGTGCCAGAGGGAGGAGCAGCCAGGGAGATGCGGCCCTACCCACCAGCCATGTCATTGGAGAGAGCATTGTCGAGGACCAGGGCAGATAGGACCGGTGGTGGCCTCGCTGAAGGAAACCTACCGCCGCAGGCAGGGGATCGAGGTAGAGGGAATGGAGATAGGAGATGCGAGCGGGAACAAACGCTTGCGTGTTTGTTTTTACTTGGGGGTCGGGTGTGACGCGGGCCTGACACTAGAAAAAAATACACTTCCGTGATGATACGTGTTGTCACAGTAGGTCACGTTTTTTGTCATGCATGTACATCCATGACAATTTTATGACAGAATCAAGATAGTCATACATGTGCTGTCGTAGAAGTGTTCCATGACATTACCAAAATTATCATCACGGAAGTGTCCACTTCCATGAAGATAAATCGCGCGTCATAGAAGTGCTTTCATCAAGGGTGACCGACACGTGGCATCCACCATAACGGGTCGCCGTTAAGCTATCGGATTCCGGTTTGGATCCGAAAACCCGTTAACAGTCCGGACCAATGGCGATTTTCCATGTGTAAAATTCTCATTCGCCGACGAACCACGTGTCAGCTCAGCGTTGGGACAGATGTCAACCATCCATTTGACAAGAATCGCCAATGAAATGTTGACACGTGGGACGGAACAATAGAGGCCCATATAGGTCTAAAATTCGGCCTAGGAACAGGCCCACAAGATTTCGTCAGATCTAATGGGCCGGCCCGTTAACAACCTAACATTTTCTGGACCAAATTATAGCCCACATCAGATACGGGCCATTAAATGAATGCAATATTCTGGGCCAGTTTACGGCCCATGTCAGATCCGACCCGTTAACAGCCTGTAATAGTTTGGGCCAACTTACGGTCCACACCTCATCCGGCCTGTTAACTGACTTTTATTTCTTGGGCCAAATTATGGCCCATAACAGATACGACCCTTTTAACAACTACTGTGCCATTGGGCCCATTGGTGGCCTGATTTGCTCTTCGGCCTCTTAATAGCCCGTTTAACAGTTCGGCCCGATACTAGTTTCGGCATGTCAGCGGCCCTGTATATACATGGGCCTCTTTCGGCCCGGTTTCACTTTCGGCCATTTCAAGGCCCGAGTTGCAACTGGGCCTAATTATGGTCAGTAGTTACTTTCGGCCTCTTAACGGCCCGTAGTCTTCATGGATACATTCTAGCCCAAACTGCCTATCGGCTCGTTAAAGGCCCTTGAGAGTGTTGGGCCTAATTTAGGCCCGTTATACATCCGGCCTGCTTGCCGCCCATCATGTAATTGGGTCAGCCAAGGCCCAAAAACATTTCAATCTGTTAAAAGCCTATTTAATTTTTGGGCCCAATTAAGGCAAGCGGTTTACTTGGCCTTTTAAAGGGCTGATACTAATAGTGGGCCAGATTAAGACTAGACCAAACTAATGGCACAAGATGATTGTAAGCCTGGTTCGACCCGTCTAGCGATTGGCGACCGGCCAGTTTTGGTACAGAAATTATTATTTTATAAACCTAACGTATTGGCTCATTGCTCACCGATTGAAGATTACGACCTTTTCTCAGAGCGATGACAGCAGAAAGAACAAATAAATTACAACATCGTGACGAAGAATAAACCTAGACTATACAACAAAGAAATTACAGCATATTACATCCCTTGGGCATCAAAGTTCGCCGCCAGTGATAATAAGGGGCAACAAGACAATAGATTACATAAATTGGGCAGGTCACCACCAGTGGAAGTTAACAGGTGGACAAAATAATAGACAGAACCGACAACACTTCAACACAGTTCAAGAAAGGTTAGCCCGGCCCAGGAGCTGCAGCACAAGCAGCCTAGCAACCTGATGAGACTGCGCTTCTTTGGCCCTCATATCCACCAACTTAAGCTGCATAGCATCAATAAATGTCATGTACTTATGGTTAATCTTGCATAGACATTGGCGTTCCAGTCGGATTTGAGCGGAAGCATGTATTTCTGCTTGAATTTCGGACTGAAGAAGTCGAACAGATTCAGGCGGCGACTTCATCGAGCTTGTGGCACTGAGTAAGTTTGACACTACATCAAGAAGTGACTTCGTGGTTGTATCCCTACCCTCAAGATGTGTTACCTTCTCCTCTGGAATATGTGTTGGAGGGACAAACAATGGGTTCGTCTCACTATCATTGTGGCAGTTCTTCCTAGCAGCAGTGTTGTCACCCTGAAAGAGAAACAAGTAGGTAGATAACAGGTTTTGCACGTATAAGCATTAGCGCTGTCAATTCATCTCATTTCTTTGTCAAAAATAAAGTGACACGGTTTAAAATAGCAGTAACATAACAGGCATTTGTCGGCGTCCTGGGAACGGGGGTACCCAGACTTGCCTGCCTGCGGCCCGTGGCATGGCTCTATCAACGGCCCGGCATGGCCCAGCTTCAGCAGCAACAACTCAAGACCCTCGCGAGGGGCCAATCCTTGCGAGGCGGACAACACCAAGACCTCCCTGGGGGCGGCCTCACTAGGCTGGCTCCCGAGGAGCGGAGATATCAATGCAGGGCGCACCTCGTGAGGTTCACATGACATGAGCCATGACGACCAAGGCCAGGCGGGCGCCAGTGGGCACAGTGTACTAGTTTCCTCTTTGGTGCTAAGGAGGCAAGCGCAGGCGCGGAGTCCCGAGGAATCAAGCAAAGGTTTCCATTCCGATGCAACAAGACCATGACCGCCAGGACGGCAGGACGGAGGTTATCACGGAGCCCACTGCAGCGTCACTACCAGAGCCTTTCACAAGCGAAGACTACTTTTGTCAGGATAACTTGTACTAGTTGTCTCCCTTCAAATTTGGCCATTGTGGGATCCCTTCCCGCCTACATTTGGGAAGAGGACCGAGGCCACTATAAATAGGACTTAGCCACTACCACAGAGAGCCATCTTGGGACATATCCATTCCACCTGAACCACCTCACTAGCTCATCGTGCTCAAGAACACCTCACCTCCTGAGGCTGTTCAACCACTGTATTAGTTCGTCCTCAGCCCCTCGAGGCAATCCACCACAAAGCTGGAGTAGGGTATTACACCGCAAGGTGGCCCGAACTAGGATGAATCCTTTTCTCCCTTGTTCCTTGGGTTCGTTGAGCTAGGTCGTGGAATCGTTGAGCGGGCAGGCTGGGGAGAGAGTGTTCTTCGTGCGCACCCCAGAGTTCGAACCTCTCAAGGGTCTGCGGAACCCTGGATCAGATATTTGGCGCGCCAGGTGGGGTGCGTCGAAACCTCTCTTCCGTCAATCGATGCACCACCGCTCCACTGCTTCCATGGCTGATGCTCGTCGAGCCCGTGTTGAGCGCTGAGCCGCTCTCGCCGCCCGCGTCGCCCAAACGGCGCCCGTCGGCGGGCCCCCCATCATTCTCCATCACCCGCCGCCACCGCCCCGGCGGGGAACGAGCAGCAAGCTTCGTAGGTGCACCCCTCCGTGCGGCGGGATGGACGCACCGCCACACCGTCGCTAATTCCGGCCGGCTCATCGGTCCATGCTCGTCGCGGTCCCACGGACACGCAGGCTGCGCTGCTCATGGTGTGTGAGCTCCTGCGCTACTGCCCCGTCGACGACCTCTACGAGGATTGGCTGGACCGCATCGCCGAGCTCGTCAGCACCGCTGGGGGCTCTCCTGCACCGTCCCTCTCGCTACATCGCACGCCTCCTGCAGCGGGCGATGTAGCCCATGGAGCGCCTCCACCACCTCCCCGTCAAGACATCGCCCTCGGACCAAGGCGTGCGGCCCCACAGCGTGACCCGCCACACAGAGTGCCCGCGCGTGAAGAAGAAAGCTAGCAGGAGGTCCAGCAGCCACAAGAAGATGCTCTTGCGGTCCCAGTACCGCCATGTCAAGACCGCACGCCGCCTGCGGTGGTGGCGCGTGGGTACCAAGACCAGGCTCCGCCTCCGCGACGAGCTCCCGTGACCACTGCGGGCTGCCGAGCCTTCACTCCCGAGCTGCGCAGCATCGTCTGGTCGGGGAATTTCAAGCCCGACCTGCCTCCACGCTACGACGGCACCCCCGACCCTGCTGAGTTCCTGCAGCTCTACGAGCTGAGCATCGAGGCGGCCAACGGCAATGAGAAAGTCATGGCGAACTGGTTTCCCATGGCTCTCAAAGATAGTGCACGCTCGTGGCTCCTGAACCTGCCCGCAGGGTCGATCTCCTCCTGGGGCGAGATGCGCGAGCATTTCGTCGCCAACTTCCAGGGTACTCGCGACCGCCCGCCGGCCGCGGGTGACCTGCGGCGCATCAAGCAGCAGCCAGGAGAAACCCTGCAGAAGTACATCCAGCGCCTCAATAGCGTTCGCCTCAAGATCCCCAAGGTGACGAACGAGGCCATTATCTCCGCATTCTCTGATGGCATCTGCGATGTCAAGATGAAGTAGGAGCTCGCCATACACGAGGACCTATGCACGGCTCTGGAGATGTTCAACATGGCGACCAAGTGCGTGAGAGCTGAGGAAGGTCGCCTCTCCCTCCTTGAGCTTCCAGTTGCTGACGGGCGGCCGTGCTCGCGGCTAAGCCGGAGATGAAGCGCGGCCGCGACCACCCAGAGTCATCCAAGGGCAGCTGCCCGTTCTGCGCCTTCCACAATGTACACAACCACGACACCAACGACTATCAGGAGCTCAGGGCCATCCGCGATGGGCACTTCGGTCGACGCCCCAAGCATAACGATCGAGTCTACGGCCATGGAGGAGGACGAAGTGGAGGACGCTGGGATGAACGCGGCCCCGGCCAGGAGTGGCGTGGCCAGCCTCGTGAGGACTGCTGGCAGGACCAGCCTCGCGAGGGCGCCTGAAGGGACCAGCCTCATGAGGACCGTCCTCGGGGCAAGGCCGGGCTCCCTCCGCTGCCGCCACCACCAAGGAGGAACGATGACCATCAACAGGACGAGGGGGCTGGGGGCTTCCAGGAGCCGCGCGCCATCGCCTGCATCTTGGGCGGCGCTCAGGCCCCAGCCTCCCATCGCATCTTCAAGCAGTTTGCTCGTGAGGTGAACGTGGCCCTCCCCGGGCTCGAGGCCACGCGCCCGCTCAGGTAGTCCAAGTGCACCATCACCTTCAGCTCGTCCAACCAGCTCAAGTGCGCGGCAACCGCCGGCGCCCTCCCGATGCTCTGCTCACCCGTCATCAGCAATGTCCTTGTCACCAAGACCCACATCGATGGCGGTGCGGGGCTCAATGTTCTTTCCATCGAGACATTCGACCGCCTCCAAGTGCCATATGATCAGCTGCAGCCCACCAAGCTCTTCTTAGGAGTGATCGACGGCTCCACCACTCCGATAGGGCAGATCCGCCTCCCTGTCACCTTTGGCCAACAAGACAACTACCGCACCGAGCTCATCGACTTCGACGTCGCCCACATCCGCCTACCGTACAATGCCATCCTTGGGTATCCGGCCCTGGCCATGTTCATGGCGGTGACCCACCATGGCTACAATGTCCTCAAGATGCCAGGGAACCGCGACGTCATCATGATCGCCTGCGAGGAAAAGGACATGGTGTGCTCCCTCGAGCGCGCCTACCAGGCTGCGGCGGTCGAGGACCCAGACAACGAAGGCGCCATCTACCCTCTTGAGGTTGTCCCCAAGAAGAAGAAGCAGATGCTCCACCAAGAGCCTCAGGAGAGCGGTGTCTCCAGCGGCACCACCTCAGGACCTGCGCCCACGGGTGGGGCGCCTCCCTCCCTCGCATAGGAAGGCGCGCCTAGCACCCTCCTCAGGCTGGGCTCGGGGGCTCTCTTTTGGAGGGCCTCAGACTTAGCCCACGTCACGAGGGAGGCGCTTGGGCACCACATGGAGGCGTGCTTCATCGCACGCTTCCTTCATGAGGGCACAAGGCATGCAGTGCCTGGTGCTCAGGAGTTCATCACCAAGGCAACCGAGGAGCTTCAAGAGGCAAGAGCCATGCGCGGCGACCGCCGCCCACCACCTGGCGCAGGTCCTTGCCCTGGCGAGGACGACAAGCTGCACATCTGCGTCAACATCCCAGGGCTCAACAGAGCCACATCCCAAGAGTGCTTCTGCCTTCACGCGTTGGTCGGTGTGAGGGTCCCCCTCATAGCTACGTCCGCATGCCTCTCGATCTGCAGAACACGGCTGCCACCTTCCAGCGCCACCTGCGGAGCGTCCTGACTGCTCAGGAGGCCAGGCACCACGCGGTCCTGGCGGACATGGTGACGGTTCTTCATGAGTCTCCCGAGCCCCCAGAGCCTCCCGAGGCTTAGGACCCAGGCGGCTCTTGAGGAGCAGCTTCTTCAACACGCGTCTTCGGCTGCTCCAACATCTCTCCAGCAATGGTGCCAGAAGACTCTTTCCGGTTAGTTCAGTTGGGGGCGCCCTTTGGGCTGCATTATCCCCAGGTCGCATGGGACTGTCCCTGCGACATGTATCCTTTTGCATCTTTAACATACTCTGTTGGGGGCGCCCCTCGGGCTGCATCATCCCTAGGCCGAATGGGCCCGTCCCTGTGGCATGTATCGTTCTTACAATTGCCTGAACAAGCTTGCCTCCTTATCCAAGATGGTTTATGATTATCGCCTACTTGCTTGTTGCCCTTCGCGGCCTCCCGCGTTGCTGACCGGCCTCTTGCTCATCCCGATTGTGCTCAGGTCCTTCCCTGCAATGCTGACAAACCTGAGAGATCTAGCTCTGGCTTGCAGCCCGCCCCGCGCACATCACCTCGCCAGATCCTCAGTGCCTTCATCTTCTTGCGAAAAGTTCAGCGGCAGGATAGCAAACGTGAGTACAGGCTGTATTCTCCCCTCGAACTAACCTGCAGGAATCTCCGGAGCTTGACTACGGGTGGCCCCGCCGGCCGCCCCCTTTTCATGCAATTTGCTTGCGCGTTAAAGGGGGCTCCTGAGCATCGCGCCTCAGGACCTGTTACTGACTCTCCAGCCCTCACCCCCTGGCCTTGACCACGGCATCGCGACCTGGCATACCAGCGTTGGCTAAGCCTCGCTCGAGGGTCGGGACCCAAGGACGCAGAGCATTTAGATGAGCAAGAAAGGGGGAGGCCGGCGTGAGCCTAACCTAGTAACACTGCTACTGAAGCGCAAATTGGGTGCCGTGTAGGGGATCGCCTCAGGCTCGTTAAGATAAGTCACATGTTCATGTTAGCGCGATGCCGTAGTTTGAAATTTTTGACTCTCGCAGCCTTGCTCAGGCAATGTTGCCTTCCTTCTCAGCCTTCAGGAAGCTGCTTGCACGCCAAAGGGGACCTCTTGAGCATCGTGCCTCAGGAGCTCTTACTGGACCTTGGGCCGCTCACCTCCTGGCCTTGACCACGGCATCGCGACCTGGCATACTAGCGACGGCTGAAGCTTGCCTGAGGACTGGGACCTGCCGGCGTCAAGCGCTAAGCTACCGCGAGGATGAAAAGGGGGAAAGTGCCAAAGCAAGACATGCAACCACAACCTTATAGTTGGAATAATAAACATCGGAGCAAAAGCATTACAGGTTCTTTACACACCCCTATGGGGTTTGTCTCGATTCCTCGCAGGAAACAAAAGAAGAAAATCCTCAAGGAGCCCTAACTATGGACGTCCTCGCCGACGCCGTCATCAATAGTGGGCCACGAGTGGCTGATGCCAACCCCATCCAGGTCACCGATGACGATGGGCGGACGCCGCCGCATCGCTCCGGGCACGATGAGAGCTCGGTGGCGCGAAGCTGTCGTCGCTCGTCTCCGGAGACTCGCTAGGCTCGGGAGAGTCGCTGGACTCCCAGGAGTCATCGGTGCTGCTGGAGAAGCTACCGGTAGGACCAGGGGCAGGTTCAACGCTTGCCTCTGCGCCATCCCGGCGGTTTCCTCCAGGACAGCACTCCAGGCGGCGGCCTTCCTCGCCGAAGACCTTGAAGTACAGCGTTGAGGCGCCATCATACTCAAAGTGGATCGCGAGGGCCCCCTCCGTGCGGCAGGCGCGGGCGACCTCGCCGCATCCACGGGTCATGAAGATCTTGCCCGGGGTAACGACCTCGACCCCCGCCCCCGTGGCCAGAGTGCAACACCCCGTGCTACAGCCACAGCTCAAGTGGCCCCCTCAGCGGCATCTCCTCGGCAAAGAACCGCGGGAACTGGATCCACGTGCGCGGTGGCATCACCGCCAACACCACAAACTCGCGCGAGGAGCCCTTGGCGTGGGTTCGTGGCCTGGCAGCTCGTGCAACCATAGCCTGGCCACCACGGCTGTGGCACCAGCGGTGCGGGCCGCTCCCGCCTTCTCCGGAGCCTTGCGCTTTGGCGTACAAGGGAAGCGGGTAGACTGGAGGAGGCCGCTCAGACCAAGGTCGCGTCACGCCCATCCTCATGCCGAAGTCACGGGGGCGGATGAACCTCTTCTTCGGCGGAAGCGGCCCCTACTCCTCGCGAAGGGCTTTTCCTTTCTCTGCGGTGGAGAACCTCCTAATCGGTGCCATGAGTATCGCGGTAAGGCGGTGAGGCGAGGGGGAAGAAGAAGGAGCGTGCGGCAAGGAGAAAGAGATGAGAAAAGGGGGCTCTGCCCTCTCTTCATTTATAGCCAGGAGGAGGCCAACCGCCGGCCTCTACAATCGCATGTAATGATGGTTTTTTCTCTACATGCAGCAGAGTCTCGTCAATTCGGACGGTTGCCGAGGCAGTGTGGGGAAGCAGAGGCGCCCACGTCCCATCAATCGCCACGTGTTGATTGAGGCCACAGGCGGTTGGGGCCTGCGGTGCTCCGCACTTGCCCTTTGGCTTTGCCCCGAAGCCAAGTTCGAGCCCGCCTTGGGCCCGGGGGCTACTGTCGGCGTCTTGGGAACAGGGGTACCCGTACTTTCTGCCTGCGGCCCATGGCGTGGCTCTATCAACGGCCCGACATGGCCCAGCTTCAGCAGCAACAACTCAAGACCCTCGCGAGGCGGACGACACCAAGACCTCCATGGGGGTGGCCTCACTAGGCTGGCTCCCGAGGAGTGGAGATATCAATGGAGGGCGCACCTCGTGAGGTTCACATGACGTGAGCCATGATGACCAAGGCCAGACGGGCGCCAGCGGGCGCAGTGTGCCAGTTTCCTCTTTGGTGCTAGGGAGCCAAGCGCAGGCGCGGAGTCCCGAGGAATCAAGCAATGGTTTCCATTCCGGTGCAACAAGACCATGACCGCTAGGACGGCAGGACGGAGGTCATCGTGGAGCCCACTGCAGCATCACCACCAGAGCCTTTCGTAGGCGAAGACTACTTTTGTCAGGATAACTTGTACTAGTTGTCTTCCTTCAAATTTGGCTGTTGTGGGATCCCTTCCCGCCTATATTTGGGAAGAGGACCAAGGCCACTATAAATAGGACTTAGCCACCACCATAGAGAGGCATCTTGGGACGGATCCATTCCACCCGAACCACCTCACCAGCTCATCGAGCTCAAGAACACCTCACCTCCTAAGGCTGTTCAACCATTGTATTAGTTCGTCCTCAGCCCCTCGAGGCAATCCACCACAAAGCTGGAGTAGGGTATTACACCGCAAGGTGGCCCGAACCAGGATAAATCCTTGTGTCCCTTGTTCCTTGGGTCCGTTGATCTAGGTCATGGAATCGTTGAGCGGGCAGGCTGGGGAGAGTTTGTTCTTTGTGCACACCCCAGAATTCGAACCTCTCAAGGGTTTGCAGAACCCTGAATCCGACAACATTGTTCATAGTTAAGACGGCAGGAAATGGCATTGTGCAGGAGCAGCCAGCTTCATCAGACCACTGGATTATAGATCAAGAACACAAGCATAAATGTAGTTCTAAACAACGTATTAGCATGAATGGTGAGTGTACTGTCAATTTATACCATTTTGGATTGGTAGATAAAGAGACACGATTTAAATAACATTAATATAATATAGCATTGTTCATAATTGAGACATAGCAGGATATGACATTGTGTTGTTGTTGGTAGTCTCACCACACCATTGGATTACAGATCAAGAACACAAGCATACACATAGTGCTAAAGAAGATAACTTGCTATGTTTAGTTTAATTTAGATGGTACGAATAGGGAACTAGGTTGTACAACTAAAGACTGAAATTGAGATGGACAAACTTATGTTTATGTACTTCTACTTTGTAAACTTTGAACAAGCAATTTGATGCAGACGACAAAAATGAACAGCATTTGCACTCATAGCTATCCAAATATACACAACAAAGTTTGAAGGCTCGAGGAGGACAAACTTACATTAGTAGTGAAGACAAGCTCTATAAAGGCATTGTCCATATTGATGGGGGGGGGGCACACACTCTTCTTCAAGAGTATTGCTTGTATTCTCCATTTTGTTAAGAGTAAATATAGATGTGAAAATATAGGAACAAATGGCGATTATTTGACTTAAGATGCAGTGTACAAATGTAAATACAACATACAGGCAGAAGGCACTGACAAGAGCAATGCGGAGCTAAACTTCTTTAGTAACATTGGTTTTATTCAATATTTTGGCAAGAGTAAATTTAGATCTGATGTGTAGAAAATGGAGGACAAGGGAAAATAAGCTGCAAAGGGTACATGAAGAACTAGCTTACAAATATAAGTACAGTGATGGTGGACAGGAGATACTTACAAGAACAATGCAGAACTAAATTTCCTCATAAGCATTGGGTTTATTCTACATTAAAGCATTAATATAGATATGATAATTTGGCGCGAACATCGGATAAGCAAGCTATAATGCAAAATGCTGTCACATAATCCACCAGGTAAGAATGTAAGGACAACGATAGGACAATACGTACTCACATGAGCAAAGCAGCGACCAGCATAGTTGCGATATCCTAGGTTTTGCGGCGCTGGTTCTATCACCAATATACGTTGGGTGCTATGTGATTTCTCCGGTAGCACCACCTTTTTCAAGGACTTTGCTTGTACTCCTTCAGGTTCTGTAATCACCCTCTTCTTTTTGGATGTCTGAAACACAAGAACATAATTTGAATGGAAAAACATGGTATGACGACAAATGGAATAGGTGTTGATAATGGATGGGCATGGCATCTTCACATATATCATTAGTAAGCTAAGCATATGGCGGTGCAACGAAGCAAAAGAAATGCAAGACACCTTATGCAAGATATGTGCAAACAATAAAACCTTGCCAAATTAGAACATGCACCTTATTGTGTGAACAGGATAGGCCATCTGCATTTGACTCCTTGAGCTCAGAATAGTCATTAGGATCATATTCTGAATACAAATCTATAGGTCGGGAGCATGTGGGTTTCATTGCATCCATAATGGACCTCAATCCCTTGATGCCAAGTTTGTTACCCATTGAACTGTTCCGCAATATTCTTCTGATGTGCGCATTCTTATATTCATTGTGCTTACGTACAATATCTGTAAAGCATGAGAACACAAATAGTAGCGAGATTATCTTTGTAATGCAGAGGATATTGTAATATAATAGAGGCTCCCTGTAAACCCTTGTGTGCTATCACTGGATTCTGATGAGAAAGCCCATGTGTGCTATAATATGGTGAGTAGATTAATATAATCTAGCACAACTACACAAAAATAGGCTCCTTGTTGGGAGCCCCAGATGTAAGGATAGTTGGCAGATGATAGGTTCATAATATACCGTTTAGAAAGTTTATTGCCAAACCATGATAACGAGAGTGCAGAGCCAGTAGGCAGATCATAGTGTAGATAATAGGGGTACACCATAACCACCATAAATAAATCAGGAAAGCGGAACTGGCTGGAAAACACAGGGTTTTGCTGCTACTAATATGCAGCCTATCGATCGCCTACAGGCCAACTCTGTTCATCTGAAGGCGCACAACTGTTACTATCAGTTTAGTCTATCAAAGACCGCGTGGCTCCCACCATTTCCGGGGTATTATGGCAGACCAACTCGAAGTGCAAAATCATTTAGCAGAACCGGCCCAATAGAGCTGTCGACTGCATATTTCCCTGCTCCCCTTCCTGACAAGGAACATACTGTGCTTACTAAAGAAGAACAAAAGAGGAACATTTAAGAACAGAAGAGGAATCATATTCTTGAGGTTACGCTTCATTGCATACAATGTTGGTTGCCCACTCATGA
Source organism: Triticum aestivum (assembly GCF_018294505.1). Classification (NCBI taxonomy): domain Eukaryota; kingdom Viridiplantae; phylum Streptophyta; class Magnoliopsida; order Poales; family Poaceae; genus Triticum; species Triticum aestivum. The sequence continues at coordinate 196,526,373 of NC_057796.1, read as the reverse complement.
TGAATCACAGCGCCCAAAGAAGTACAATTCCATGCTGTCTCTCTATATGTGGCCACATGCATTTGGAAAATCAAGTGGGAGCATTACATGACCAATTAAATGTGTATCTGTTAACTAATATCAGTATCATATCACAATTCGTATTTGAAGAAGTAAGGTTTGGACTTATGATTGGTGTGTTGCTTAGCTTCAAGAGTGGACTGCTGCGAGTGCGACACAGAGCACCTACACGGATCATAGTGTAGATATAACGGGAAAACCATTAGCATCACAAGAATCAACAAACTGGAACTTGCTAGAAAATATAGGCTACTATTGCCGGTATGGCTAGAAAGGCTTCGGATACCAGCTCCCTTCAACTGAAGGTGCGGTACTGTTAATATCAGTGTAACTCTCAAAGGCGACACGGCTCCCCGCATTTCCTTGCTAATCTTATAGGATTCAAGTGGGCAGGCCACTACAATTCCTATTGCGATGTTTACAAAATCCTACAAATCAAAGAGTCTCGAAGAGTTCAAAGTGTCCATCACAACAAACCGAATAGACCTCTACACTTCAAATGTCCCTGCTCATCTTCACTACAAGGAATATACTGTACTACTATCATACTCCTTCCATTCCAAAATATAAGTCTATGTAGAGATTTCCACTATGGATCACATACAGATGTATATAGATACATTTTAGAGTGTAGATTGACTCATTTTGCTCCATATGTAGTCCATGGTGGAATCTATACAAAGACTTGTATTTAGGAACGGAGAGAGTACTTATTGAAGAAGAACGGAAGAGGAACATGCTAAAGAAGAGCAAGTAGATTTTGGATAATAAAATGTTCATTGCGCAGTGCCCACACATGATGAACCGGAGCGCATTAAGAATGCAACTCCCTGCTGTCTCTCTATATGTGGTGCACGTGCTTTTCGAAAGTAAAGAAGGAACATTAGCTGACCAATTAAATGTTATCTGTTTAGTAATATCAGCATCATATCAGATTCGTATTTGAGCAACAAGATTGGAATTATGAGTGGCACATTGTTTAGCTTGATGGATTCAGGAGCAGTGCTGAGCAGCTACCCTGATGGTACTGAATATAAAGGAATGTCTGCATGCAAGTTGCGTGACTTTCTTCATTTGGGTCAGTCGGCCATTTCAGGCGGTTGGATGAAGATCCTACGTCTCCTAACCCTTCTTCTTCCTCGTCTCTAATTCTTCCCATATAGAACACCGCATGGGCCGCCGGCCGAACAACCTGCCCCGACCCCCCCCCCTCCCCTGAACCGCCCCCACCGCCTGTATTCCTCCGCCACCCCCACCCCCGCCCCCGCCCGTGTCGAGTTTTCTTCGTTCGGCGAGGCCCCGCCACCGCCAGGCCACCGCCCTCCACAACCATCGTCCCCACCCGAGCCCCTCCTTTGCACCGGCGAACTCCACGCGTGCTCTCAAAAATCGACTGACCCAATTTTGAAATTTAGTCTACTGTCATTTAACTAGTGTGGGATATAAAAGGGGAAAGCCATAAGCATTGCGAGTATAGTGTTGAGCGTGCCATGGCGGATCTGGAGGTGCAAACCGGACAAAGGCAACTTCGCAACCAATGTTTGCTTTCAACTAACAAGTAAGTGATGGACAAGAAATCAGAGTAAAGCAGTGACGATCTATTTTCTTGCTGCGATAAATAAGTTGAGTAGATATGAAAGAGTACCGCCTTTGGTGCGGCCCCGTGTATGCATCTATTGAGAATTTGACGGTGCTATGGTAGCAATGGTTGTTGGCGGCGTGGAAGAAGATCTAGGAGGGTCGACGGTGGTGGCAGGGAAAATATCCCGGCGCGGTGGATGAGACGGTCGTAGGAGCGGGGCCGGCAAGGTGGACGACGGTGGGGATGAAGTGAGAGGACGGGATGCAAGGATCCCGGTCTGAAGCCGTGGATGAGAGAGGTCGATCTCTTATAATGGACGGCGCGTCGGGGTATCATCTCCGGCATGGTGGAGGAGGACGGCGGTGGATGGGGTGGCGGACGGAGGAGGCTGGGGTGGAGAGGGTGTTTTGGCGCCCACGGAGTAAGAATGGGGAAATGGAGGGAGAGAGGAAGGGGGGAACCATGTCTTCAGGGCGCGCTTGTCTCAAATGCGAGGAAATTTACAAACTTAGCCCCCGTTTAAAATTTCCTACATCACAGCAATATTAGTCAGTTGGGGATAGGACGGTAATCTCGCATACAACGGTTACCATACATGCATGCTACGGGACTTGCAAACCTCAACACAAGTATTTCTCAAATTCATAATTAGTTCACTAGCATGACTCTAATATCACCATCTTCATGTCTCAAAACAATCATCAAGAATCAAACTTCTCATAGCATTCAACGCACTTTATATGGAAGTTTTTATTATACCCATCTTGGATGCCCATCATATTAGGACTAGTTTTATAACCAAAGCAAATTACCATGCTGTTCTAAAAGGCTCTCAAAATAATATAAGTGAAGCATGAGAAATCAATAATTTCTATAAAATAAAACCACCACCGTGCTCTGAAAAGATATAAGTGAAGCACTAGAGCAAAATTATTTAGCTCAAAAGATATAAGTGAAGCACATAGAGTATTCTAATAAATTCCGATTCATGCGTATCTCTACCAAAAGGTGTGTACAGCAAGTATCATTGTGGTAAACTAAAAATCAAAGACTCAAATCATACAAGACGCTCCAAGCAAAACACATATCATGTGGTGAATAAAAATATAGCCTCAAGTAAAGCTACCGATAGATGAAGACGAAAGAGGGGATGTCTTCCGGGGCATCCCCAAGCTTAGGCTTTTGGTTATCCTTGAATTTTACCTTGGGGTGCCTTGGGCATCTCCAAGCTTAGGCTCTTGCCACTCCTTATTCCATAATCCATCAAATCTTTACCCAAAAACTTGAAAACTTCACAACACAAAACTCAACAGAAAATCTCATGAGCTCCGTTCGTATAAAAAAATAAACCACCACTTTAAGGTACTATAATGAACTCATTATTTATTTATATTGGTGTTAAACCTACTATATTCCAACTTCTCTATGGTTCATACCCCCCTATACTACTCATAGATTCATCAAAATAAGCAAACAACACACGAAAAAAAGAATCTGTCAAAACAGAACAGTCTGTAGAAATCTGATTTGTTCGAATACTTCTGGAACTCCAAAAATTCTGAAAAACTAGGAAAACCTGGATAATTTGTATATTAATATATTTCAAAAAGCATTGGCATTTTATCATGTTCTTCTGAATTTTAACAATTATTTTCGTGAGAGCAAAGTTTCTGTCTTTTTCAGCAAGATCAAACAACTATCACCCAAGAAGATCCTATTGGTTCTACTTGGCACAAACACTAATTAAAACATAAAAACACATCTAAACAGAGGCTAGATGAATTATGTATTACTAAATAGTAACAAAAAGCAAAGAACAAAAATAAAATTGAATTTCGTCCCAACAAGCGCTATCGTTTAACGCCCCCAGCTAGGCATAAAAGCAAAAATAGATCTAGGTATTGCCATCTTTGGTATGCAAACCATAAGTGGCTCTCATAATAGATTCATAAGGCAATTTAATTTTATTCCTAGTAAAGTGTTCCGTGCCTTTCCTTAATGTAAATTGGGATCTAATATTTCCTTCTTTCATGTCAATAATTGCACCAATCGCTCCAAGGAAAGGTCTACCAAGAATAATAGGACATGTAGGATTGCAATCTATATCAAAAACAATGAACTCCACGGGCACATAATTCCTATTTGCAACAATAAGAACATCATTAATCCTTCCCATAGGTTTCTTAATGGTGGAATCCGCAAGATGCAAATTCAAAGAACAATCATCAAATTCACGGAAACCTAGCACATCACACAAAGTTTTTGGAATCGTGGAAACACTAGCAACCAAATCACATAAAGCATAGCATTCATAATCTTTAATATTAATTTTAATAGTAGGTTCCCACTCATCAAAAAGTTTTCTAGGGATAGAAACTTCTACTTCAAGCTTTTCTTCATGGGATTGCATTAAAGCATCGACGATATGTTTAGTAAAAGCTTTATTTTGATTATAAGCATGAGGAGAATTTAACATGGATTGCAACAAGGAAATACAATCTATCAAAGAGCAATTATCATAATTAAATTCCTTGAAATCCAAAATAGTGGGTTCATTGCAATGTAAAGTTTTGACCTCTTCAATCCCACTTTTATCAATTTTTGCATCAAGATCTAAAAACTCTGAATCATTGGGACGCCTTTCAACTAAACATGACTCATCTCCAGTCCCATCTTTATCAAGATTCATATTGGAAAACAAAGATTTAATAGGAGACACAACAATTACTTTTAGATCTTCATCATTATTAGCATGAAGATCTTCCGGTTTAGTAGCCATCTTATTAACTAAGGTGGCTTGCTTATCCGAAATTTGGCCTACTAAATTTTCAAGATGAGCAAACTGAGATTTCAAACCATAAAATTCCTTAGACATATCATCGAGCTCTTTATTCATGTATTCCATAAAACTTTTTTGTTCTTTAAGCTCGTTTCTGAAGAAATTATTATGCTCAAATTGCAAAGACATAAAGCTTCTAACGTTGTTTTCAATTTCTTCCATCCTTCTAAGGTGAGGATCACCGCCTTTTGGCAGGTCCATCAAAGCAAACAGGCACACTAACACCCAGGAACACTAGAAGCAACCGAAAAGAGACGAACCGAAAAGGGGCGAAGAAAAGGCAAAGGTTTTCGAAAATCATTTTAGAAGTGGGGAGAGGAAAACGAGAGGCGAATGGCAAATAATGTAATGCGAGGGAGAAGAGTTTATGATGGGTACATGGTATTTCTTGACTTGGCGTAGATCTCCCCGGCAACGGCGCTAGAAATCCTTCTTGTTGGGGAACGTAGTAATTTCAAAAAAATTCCGACGCACACGCAAGATCATGGTGATGCATAGCAACGAGAGGGGAGAGTGTTGTCCACGTACCCTCGTAGACCGAAAGCGGAAGCGTTAACACAACGCGGTTGATGTAGTCATACGTCTTCACGATCCGACCGATCAAGTACCGAATGCACGGCACCTCCGAGTTCAGCACACGTTCAGCTCGATGACGTCCCTCGAACTCCGATCCGGCCGAGTGTTGAGGGAGAGTTTCGTCAGCACGACGGCGTGGTGACAATGATGATGTTCTACCGACGCAGGGCTTCGCCTAAGCACCGCTACGATATTATCGAGGTGTAATATGGTGGAGGGGGGCACCGCACACGGCTAAGAGATCAATGATCAATTGTGTCTAGAGGTGCCCCCTGCCCCCGTATATAAAGGAGCAAGGGGGGTTCGGCCGGCCAAAGGGGAGAGGCGCGCCAGGAGGAGTCCTACTCCTACCGGGAGTAGGACTCCCCCTTTTCCATGTTGGACTAGGAGAGAGAGGGGGAAGAGGTGGAGGGGAGGAAGGAAAGGGGGGGCGCCGCCCCCTCTCCTTGTCCTATTCGGACTGGGGGGAGGGGCGTGCGGCCCTGCCCTGGCCTCCTCTCCTCTCTTCCACCTAGGCCCACTAAGGCCCATTAAGTTACCGGGGGGTTCCGGTAACCTCCCGGTACTCCGGAAAAATCCCGATTTCACCCGGAACACTTCCGATATCCAAACATAGGCTTCCAATATATCAATCTTTATGTCTCGACCATTTCGAGACTCCTCGTTATGTCCGTGATCACATCCGGGACTCCGAACAACCTTCGGTACATCAAAACATATAAACTCATAATATAACTGTCATCGTAACGTTAAGCGTGCGGACCCTACGGGTTCGAGAACTATGTAGACATGACCGAGACACCTCTCCGGTCAATAACCAATAGCGGAACCTGGATGCTCATATTGGCTCCCACATATTCTACGAAGATCTTTATCGGTCAGACCGCATAACAACATACGTTGTTCCCTTTGTCATCGGTATGTTACTTGCCCGAGATTCGATCGTCGGTATCTCGATACCTAGTTCAATCTCGTTACCGGCAAGTCTCTTTACTCGTTCCGTAATACATCATCCCGCAACTAACTCATTAGTTACAATGCTTGCAAGGCTTATAGTGATGTGTATTACTGAGTGGGCCCAGAGATACCTCTCCGACAATCGGAGTGACAAATCCTAATCTCGAAATACGCCAACCCAACAAGTACCTTTGGAGACACCTGTAGAGCACCTTTATAATCACCCAGTTACGTTGTGACGTTTGGTAGCACACAAAGTGTTCCTCCGGTAAACGGGAGTTGCATAATCTCATAGTCATAGGAACATGTATAAGTCATGAAGAAAGCAATAGCAACATACTAAACGATCGAGTGCTAAGCTAACGGAATGGGTCAAGTCAATCACATCATTCTCCTAATGATGTGATCCCGTTAATCAAATGACAACTCATGTCTATGGCTAGGAAACATAACCATCTTTGATCAACGAGCTAGTCAAGTAGAGGCATACTAGTGACACTCTGTTTGTCTATGTATTCACACAAGTATTATGTTTCCGGTTAATACAATTCTAGCATGAATAATAAACATTTATCATGATATAAGGAAATAAATAATAACTTTATTATTGCCTCTAGGGCATATTTCCTTCAGTCTCCCACTTGCACTAGAGTCAATAATCTAGATTACACAGTAATGATTCTTACACCCATGGAGTCTTGGTGCTGATCATGTTTTGCTCGTGGAAGAGGCTTAGTCAACGGGTCTGCAACATTCAGATCCGTATGTATCTTGCAAATTTCTATGTCTCCCACCTGGACTAAATCCCGGATGGAATTGAAGCGTCTTTTGATGTGCTTGGTTCTCTTGTGAAATCTGGATTCCTTTGCTAAGGCAATTGCACCAGTATTGTCACAAAAGATTTTCATTGGACCCGATGCACTAGGTATGACACCTAGATCGGATATGAACTCCTTCATCCAGACTCCTTCATTTGCTGCTTCCGAAGCAGCTATGTACTCCGCTTCACACGTAGATCCCGCCACGACACTTTGCTTAGAACTGCACCAACTGACAGCTCCACCGTTCAATGTAAACACGTATCCGGTTTGCGATTTAGAATCGTCCGGATCAGTGTCAAAGCTTGCATCAACGTAACCATTTACGATGAGCTCTTTGTCACCTCCATAAACGAGAAACATATCCTTAGTCCTTTTCAGGTATTTCAGGATGTTCTTGACCGCTGTCCAGTGATCCACTCCTGGATTACTTTGGTACCTCCCTGCTAAACTTATAGCAAGGCACACATCAGGTCTGGTACACAGCATTGCATACATGATAGAGCCTATGGCTGAAGCATAGGGAACATCTTTCATCTTCTCTCTATCTTCTGCAGTGGTCGGGCATTGAGTCTTACTCAATCTCACACCTTGTAATACAGGCAAGAACCCTTTCTTTGCTTGATCCATTTTGAACTTCTTCAAAACTTTGTCAAGGTATGTGCTTTGTGAAAGTCCAATTAAGCGTCTTGATCTATCTCTATAGATCTTGATGCCCAATATATATGCAGCTTCACCGAGGTCTTTCATTGAAAAACTCTTATTCAAGTATCCCTTTATGCTATCCAGAAATTCTATATCATTTCCAATTAGCAATATGTCATCCACATATAATATCAGAAATGCTACTGAGCTCCCACTCACTTTCTTGTAAATACAGGCTTCTCCAAAAGTCTGTATAAAACCAAATGCTTTGATCACACTATCAAAGCGTTTATTCCAACTCCGAGAGGCTTGCACCAGTCCATAAATGGATCGCTGGAGCTTGCACACTTTGTTAGCTCCCTTTGGATCGACAAAACCTTCCGGTTGCATCATATACAACTCTTCTTCCAGAAATCCATTCAGGAATGCAGTTTTGACATCCATTTGCCAAATTTCATAATCATAAAATGCGGCAATTGCTAACATGATTCGGACAGACTTGAGCATCGCTACGGGTGAGAAGGTCTCATCGTAGTCAATCCCTTGAACTTGTCGAAAACCTTTCGCAACAAGTCGAGCTTTATAGACAGTAACATTACCGTCAGCGTCAGTCTTCTTCTTGAAGATCCATTTATTTTCAATGGCTTGCCGATCATCGGGCAAGTCAACCAAAGTCCATACTTTGTTCTCATACATGGATCCCATCTCGGATTTCATGGCCTCAAGCCATTTTGCGGAATCTGGGCTCACCATCGCTTCTTCATAGTTCGTAGGTTCGTCATGGTCTAGTAACATAACCTCCAGAACAGGATTACCGTACCACTCTGGTGCGGATCTTAATCTGGTTGACCTACGAGGTTCAGTAATAACTTGATCTGAAGTTTCATGATCATTATCATTAACTTCCTCACTAATTGGTGTAGGTGTCGCAGAAACTGGTTTCTGTGATGATCTACTTTCCAATAAGGGAGCAGGTACAGTTACCTCATCAAGTTCTACTTTCCTCCCACTCACTTCTTTCGAGAGAAACTCCTTCTCTAGAAAGGATCCATTCTTAGCAACGAATGTCTTGCCTTCGGATCTGTGATAGAAGGTGTACCCAACAGTCTCCTTTGGGTATCCTATGAAGACACATTTCTCCGATTTAGGTTCGAGCTTATCAGGTTGAAGTTTCTTCACATAAGCATCGCAACCCCAAACTTTAAGAAACGACAACTTTGGTTTCTTGCCAAACCATAGTTCATAAGGCGTCGTCTCAACGGATTTCGATGGTGCCCTATTTAGAGTGAATGCAGCCGTCTCTAAAGCATAACCCCAAAACGATAGCGGTAAATCAGTAAGAGACATCATAGATCGCACCATATCTAGTAAAGTACGATTACGACGTTCGGACACACCATTACGTTGTGGTGTTCCGGGTGGCGTGAGTTGCGAAACTATTCCGCATTGTTTCAAATGTAGGCCAAACTCGTAACTCAAATATTCTCCTCCACGATCTGATCGTAGAAACTTTATTTTCTTGTTACGATGATTTTCAACTTCGCTCTGAAATTCTTTGAACTTTTCAAATGTTTCAGACTTATGTTTCATTAAGTAGATATACCCATATCTGCTCAAATCATCTGTGAAGGTGAGAAAATAACGATATCCGCCACGAGCCTCAATATTCATCGGACCACATACATCTGTATGTATGATTTCCAACAAATTAGTTGCTCTCTCCATAGTTCCGGAGAACGGTGTTTTAGTCATCTTGCCCATGAGACACGGTTCGCAAGTACCAAGTGATTCATAATCAAGTGATTCCAAAAGTCCATCATTATGGAGTTTCTTCATGCGCTTTACACCGATATGACCTAAACGGCAGTGCCACAAATAAGTTGCACTATCATTATCAACTCTGCATCTTTTGGCTTCGACATTATGAATATGTGTGTCACTACTACCGAGATTCATTAAAAATAGACCACTCTTCAAGGGTGCATGACCATAAAAGATATTACTCATATAAATAGAACAACCATTATTCTCTGATTTAAATGAATAACCGTCTCGCATCAAACAAGATCCAGATATAATGTTCATGCTCAACGCTGGCACCAAATAACAATTATTTAGGTCTAATACTAATCCCGAAGGTAGATGTAGAGGTAGCGTGCCGACGGCGATCACATCGACTTTGGAACCGTTTCCCACGCGCATCGTCACCTCGTCCTTGGCCAGTGTTCGCTTAATCCGTAGTCCCTGTTTCGAGTTGCAAATATTAGCAACAGAACCAGTATCAAATACCCAGGTGCTACTGCGAGCTCTGGTAAGGTACACATCAATAACATGTATATCACATATACCTTTGTTCACCTTGCCATCCTTCTTATCCGCCAAATACTTGGGGCAGTTCCGCTTCCAGTGACCAGTCTGCTTGCAGTAGAAGCACTCAGTCTCAGGCTTAGGTCCAGATTTGGGTTTCTTCTCCTGAACAGCAACTTGCTTGCTGTTCTTCTTGAAGTTCCCCTTCTTCTTCCCTTTGCCCTTTTTCTTGAAACTAGTGGTCTTATTGACCATCAACACTTGATGCTCCTTTTTGATTTCTACCTCCGCTGCCTTTAGCATTGCGAAGAGCTCGGGAATTGTCTTATTCATCCCTTGCATGTTATAGTTCATCACGAAGCTCTTGTAGCTTGGTGGCAGTGATTGAAGAATTCTGTCAATGACGCTATCATCCGGAAGATTAACTCCCAGTTGAATCAAGTGATTGTTATACCCAGACATTTTGAGTATATGCTCACTGACAGAACTATTCTCTTCCATCTTGCAGCTGTAGAACTTATTGGAGACTTCATATCTCTCAATCCGGGCATTTGCTTGAAATATTAACTTCAACTCCTGGAACATCTCATATGCTCCATGACGTTCAAAACGTCGTTGAAGACCCGGTTCTAAGCCGTAAAGCATGGCACACTGAACTATCGAGTAGTCATCAGCTTTGCTCTGCCAGACGTTCATAACCTCTGGTGTTGCTCTTGCAGCAGGCCTGGCACCCAGCGGTGCTTCCAGGACGTAATTCTTCTGTGCAGCAATGAGGATAATCCTCAAGTTACGGACCCAGTCCGTGTAATTGCTACCATCATCTTTCAACTTTGCTTTCTCAAGGAACGCATTAAAATTCAACGGAACAACAGCACGGGCCATCTATCTACAATTAACATAGACAAGCAAGATACTATCAGGTACTAAGTTCATGATAAATTTAAGTTCTATTAATCATATTACTTAAGAACTCCCACTTAGATAGACATCCCTCTAATCATCTAAGTGATTACGTGATCCAAATCAACTAAACCATAACCGATCATCACGTGAAATGGAGTAGTTTTCAATGGTGAACATCACTATGTTGATCATATCTACTATATGATTCACGCTCGACCTTTCGGTCTCAGTGTTCCGAGGCCATATCTGCATATGCTAGGCTCGTCAAGTTTAACCTGAGTATTCTGCGTGTGCAAAACTGGCTTGCACCCGTTGTAGATGGACGTAGAGCTTATCACACCCGATCATCACGTGGTGTCTGGGCACGACGAACTTTGGCAACGGTGCATACTCAGGGAGAACACTTTTATCTTGAAATTTAGTGAGAGATCATCTTATAATGCTACCGTCAATCAAAGCAAGATAAGATGCATAAAAGATAAACATCACATGCAATCAATATAAGTGATATGATATGGCCATCATCATCTTGTGCTTGTGATCTCCATCTCCGAAGCACCGTCATGATCACCATCGTCACCGGCGCGACACCTTGATCTCCATCGTAGCATCGTTGTCGTCTCGCCAACTATTGCTTCTACGACTATCGCTACCGCTTAGTGATAAAGTAAAACAATTACATGGCGATTGCATTGCATACAATAAAGCGACAACCATATGGCTCCTGCCAGTTGCCGATAACTCGGTTACAAAACATGATCATCTCATACAATAAAATTCAGCATCATGTCTTGACCATATCACATCACAACATGCCCTGCAAAAACAAGTTAGACGTCCTCTACTTTGTTGTTGCAAGTTTTACGTGGCTGCTACGGGCTTAGCAAGAACCGTTCTTACCTACGCATCAAAACCACAACGATAGTTTGTCAAGTTGGTGCTGTTTTAACCTTCGCAAGGACCGGGCGTAGCCACACTCGGTTCAACTAAAGTGAGAGAGACAGACACCCGCCAGTCACCTTTAAGCAACGAGTGCTCGCAACGGTGAAACCAGTCTCGCGTAAGCGTACGCGTAATGTCGGTCCGGGCCGCTTCATCTCACAATACCGCTGAACCAAAATATGACATGCTGGTAAGCAGTATGACTTATATCGCCCACAACTCACTTGTGTTCTACTCGTGCATATAACATCAACGCATAAAACCAGGCTCGGATGCCACTGTTGGGGAACGTAGTAATTTCAAAAAAATTCCTACGCACACGCAAGATCATGGTGATGCATAGCAACGAGAGGGGAGAGTGTTGTCCACGTACCCTCGTAGACCGAAAGCGGAAGCGTTAACACAACGCGGTTGATGTAGTCGTACGTCTTCACGATCCGACCGATCAAGTACCGAACGCACGGCACCTCCGAGTTCAGCACACGTTCAGCTCGATGACGTCCCTCGAACTCCGATCCAGCCGAGTGTTGAGGGAGAGTTTCGTCAGCACGACGGCGTGGTGACAATGATGATGTTCTACCGACGCAGGGCTTCGCCTAAGCACCGCTACGATATTATCGAGGTGTAATATGGTGGAGGGGGGCACCGCACACGGCTAAGAGATCAATGATCAATTGTGTCTAGAGGTGCCGCCTTGCCCCCGTATATAAAGGAGCAAGGGGGGGTTCGGCCGGCCAAAGGGGAGAGGCGCGCCAGAAGGAGTCCTACTCCTACCGGGAGTAGGACTCCCCCCTTTTCCATGTTGGACTAGGAGAGAGAGGGGGAAGAGGTGGAGGGGAGGAAGGAAAGGGGGGGCGCCGCCCCCTCTCCTTGTCCTATTCGGACTGGGGGGAGGGGCGTGCGGCCCTGCCCTGGCCTCCTCTCCTCTCTTCCACCTAGGCCCACTAAGGCCCATTAAGTTACCGGGGGTTCCGGTAACCTCCCGGTACTCCGGAAAAATCCCGATTTCACCTGGAACACTTCCGATATCCAAACATAGGCTTACAATATATCAATCTTTATGTCTCGACCATTTCGAGACTCCTCGTTATGTCCGTGATCACATCCGGGACTCCGAACAACCTTCGGTACATCAAAACATATAAACTCATAATATAACTGTCATCGTAACGTTAAGCGTGCGGACCCTACGGGTTCGAGAACTATGTAGACATGACCGAGACACCTCTCCGGTCAATAACCAATAGCGGAACCTGGATGCTCATATTGGCTCCCACATATTCTACGAAGATCTTTATCGGTCAGACCGCATAACAACATACGTTGTTCCCTTTGTCATCGGTATGTTACTTGCCCGAGATTCGATCGTCGGTATCTCGATACCTAGTTCAATCTCGTTACCGGCAAGTCTCTTTACTCGTTCCGTAATACATCATCCCGCAACTAACTCATTAGTTACAATGCTTGCAAGGCTTATAGTGATGTGTATTACTGAGTGGGCCCAGAGATACCTCTCCGACAATCGGAGTGACAAATCCTAATCTCGAAATACGCCAACCCAACAAGTACCTTTGGAGACACCTGTAGAGCACCTTTATAATCACCCAGTTACGTTGTGACGTTTGGTAGCACACAAAGTGTTCCTCCGGTAAACGGGAGTTGCATAATCTCATAGTCATAGGAACATGTATAAGTCATGAAGAAAGCAATAGCAACATACTAAACGATCGAGTGCTAAGCTAACGGAATGGGTCAAGTCAATCACATCATTCTCCTAATGATGTGATCCCGTTAATCAAATGACAACTCATGTCTATGGCTAGGAAACATAACCATCTTTGATCAACGAGCTAGTCAAGTAGAGGCATACTAGTGACACTCTGTTTGTCTATGTATTCACACAAGTATTATGTTTCCGGTTAATACAATAACATTTATCATGATATAAGGAAATAAATAATAACTTTATTATTGCCTCTAGGGCATATTTCCTTCACTTCTTGCTACCTCTTGAGCATGCATTGGTTTTCCCTTGAAGAGGAAAGGGTGATGCAACAAAGTAGCATAAGTATTTCCCTCAGTTTTTGAGAACCAAGGTATCAATCCAGTAGGAGACAACGCACAAGTCACCTAGTACCTGCACAAACAATCAAGAACCTTGCAACCAACGCGATAAAGGGGTTGTCAATCCCTTCATGGTCACTCACAAAAGTGAGATCTAATAAAGATAGTAAAGTAAATACTTTTGGTATTTTTGGTGTATTGGAAAGTAAAGATTGCAAAATAGTAAACGAGATGCGATGTAAATAAAAGATATGCAATATAACAAGAAAGAGACCCGGGGGCCATAGGTTTCACTAGTTGCTTCTCTCAATATAGCATATATTACGGTGGGTGAACAAATTACTGTCGAGCAATTGATAGAAAAGCGCATAGTTATGAAGATATCTAAGGCAATGATCATGAATATATGCATCACGTCCGTGTCAAGTAGACCAAAACGATTCTGCATCTACTACTATTACTCCACACATCGACCGCTATCCAGCATGCATCTAGAGTATTAAGTTCATAAGAACAGAGTAACGCATTAGGCAAGATGACATGATGTAGAGGGATAAACCCAAGCAATACGATATAAACCCCATCTTTTTATCCTCGATGGCAACAATACAATACGTGCCTTGCTGCCCCTATGGTCACTGGAAAAGGACACCGCAAGATTGAACCCAAAGCTAAGCACTTCTCCCATTGCAAGAAAGATCAATCTAGTAGGCCAAACTAAACTGATAATTCGAAGAGACTTGCAAAAATATCAAATCATGCATATAAGAATTTAGAGAAGAACCAAATAATATTCATAGATAATCAAGTTCATAAATCCACAATTCATCGGATCTCGGGAAACACACCGCAAAAGAGTATTACATCGAATAGATCTCCAAGAACATCAAGGAGAACTTGGTATTGAGGATCAAAGAGAGAGAAGAAGCCATCTAGTTAATAACTATGGACCCGAAGGTCTTTGGTAAACTACTCACACTTCATCGGAGAGGCTATGGTGTTGATGTAGAATCCCTCCCTGATCGATTCCCCCTCCGGTAGATCGCCGGAAAAGGCCCCAAGATGGGATCTCACGGGTACAGAAGGTTGCGGCGGTGGAAAAGTGGTTTCGTGGCTCCCCTGATGTTTTTAGGGTATAAGAGTATATATAGGCGAAAGAAATACGTTAGTGGAGCTACGAGGGGCCCACAAGGGTGGGGGCGCGCCTACCCCCCCCCCCCCCCGGGGCGCACCCTCCTGCTTCGTGGCCGCCTTGTTGTGTCTCCGACTTCATCTCCAAGTCTTTTGGTTTGCTTTCGGTCCAAGAAAGATCATCGCGAAGGTTTCATTCCGTTTGGATTCCGTTTGATATTCCTTTTCTGCGAAACACTAAAATAGGCAAAAAACAGAAACTGGCATTGGGCCTCCGGTTAATAGGTTAGTCCCAAAAATAATATAAAAGAGCATATTAGAGCCCATTAAACATCCAAAATAGATATTATAATACCATGGAACAATAAAAGACTATAGATAAATTGGAGACGTATCATACATGCGCGTCATGTCTCCTTCTGCCACTGAGATTGAGCACCGCAAGATCGAATCCATCACAAAGCACCTCTTCCTATGCAAGAAAAACCAATCTAGTTGGCCAAACCAAACAAAAGTTTCAGAGAAGAAATATGAGGCTATAACAATCATGCATAAGAGAGTTCAACAAAGACTCACATATTATTCGTGGATAGAACTGATCATAAACACACAATTCATCGGATCCCAACAAAGACACCACAAAAAGTCATTACATTAGATCTCCAAGACCACAGTGGAGAACATTATATTGAAGATCAAAAGGAGAGAAGAAGCCATCTAGCTACTGCCTACGGACCCGTAGGTCTGTGGTGAACTACTCACGCATCATCAGAGGGGCAAGGGTGATGTTGAAGAACCCCTCCGTGACCGTTGACCCCTCTGGCAGAGTTCCGGAGAAGGCCTCTTGATTGGATCTCGTGGTTCTAGAACATGTGGCGGCTGGAATTATGTTTCGATGACTCCCCTAGGGTTTCTGGAATATTAGACTATTTATAGAGCTGAGAGGCGGTGGATGGGGTGCCTATGGGTCCCACTACCCACCAGGGCGCGCCTGGGGGCCCTGGCGTGCCCTGGTGCCTACCGGGCCCCACAGGGCCCCTCTGGTGCACATCTTAGGCCTCCTGGGTGTCTTCTGGGCAGAAAAAAATCTAGAAAAAGTTCGCTGCATTTCGACTTCATTTGACATGGATATTCTGTGAAGTAAAAAACAAGCAAAAAACAACAACTGACACTGGGCACTTTGTCAATAGGTTAGTCCCAAAAAATGATATAAAGTTTATAGAAAATGAATGTAAAACATCCAAGAATGGTACTTTAATAGCATGGAACAATCAAAAATTATAGATACGTTGAAGACGTATCAGTCCCGGCTGTTAACGGGTTATCAGATCCAAACCAGAACCAGATTGCTTAACGATGACCCGTTACGGTGGATGCCACATGTTGGTTACCCTTGACGAAAGCACTTCCATGTTGCGTCATTTATTCTCCTGTAAGTGGACACTTCCGTGATGATAATTTAAGCATTGTCATGGAACACTTCTATGACATCACATATTTGACTATCTTGATTCTACCATAAAACCTTCACGGATGTACATGCATGACAGAAAACGTGACATACTGTGACAATGATGTATCATCATGAAAGTGTTTTTTTGTACTATCTGCATCTGCTCTCAACCATTCGTATGCTCTCGTCCCAGGAATCACCGTCCGTGCAATATGCAAGCATCAGCAGTGCGGCCGTGCACTTCTAATAACCAGAGAACCCAATACTTCCCAGGACGTCCTTCTTGAATATGAAGTAGTTATCAAAGGACCGGACGGCATGGTAGAGATGATCGAAGACATTTTTGCACATCCGAAAGCGTCGGCGAAGTCAGTGAAGATGGAATTGGAGGCAAAGTAGTCATCCATCAGTGTCAAATGGTCGCGCCCCCTGTTGCAGTTGAGCACTTGATGACCCTTGATCATTCCCTTGAAGTTGAGAACATGCTCCTCCGCACGGTCCACATCTGCAAGGACCGCCTTCATCACTGTCTCATCCGTGTAGTCCTCCTCATCGGACGAGCCGTCGAAGAGTGCTCCTATATGTACTCCATATCCAAATCCATTACTTCAAAGAAGAAGGGACAAAATAATTTATGACGCACAATTCAATGAAAAGTTCTCAGGCCTGGTGAGTATCGTAGGAGCGGATGGTATCCGCGCGATGGTCGGACAAGAGGTGTGGAACAACGGCGGAGGAGAAGTGGCATGGAGCCCGGGTGTACCATTGGAGGTGACAGACTCGTCGAGTTTCGGCAGGGGTGTGGCATGGCAGCCAGGGTGGTGGAGCGGCGACAAAGGCAAGAGAGAACAATAGAAGGAGAGAAAATGGGAGGATGGAGGCATGGGGTCCTAGATGGTTTTGGTAGGGTTTTGGGTGGGCCGAGAGTGTCGGATTCCGACGTGACTGTTGTCCGGACTCCCACAACGCCGCCCGGTTTCTCTCGGGTTTGCTAGAAAAAGTACGCTTGGGCCACTCGACGAACTGATGCAGGCCCGCCTTGGATGGCTAAACACATCCGGACCGTGTAGTCTGGATGGTTGTGGGTTGTTTGAGGGTGTTATTTCTAGATGCCCTTAGATTTAGTTTCATAGTAAGAATGGTCCTCGCCAATGAAGATTGACAAGGCACCTCGTAGTCGATGGACACATCATACAACTCAAGGAAATAGTGCTGCTAAATTATATAGAGTCGGGTTAACATTTAGCCATGACTTCCTCGCCTTTCCTTCCTGTCTAGGGCAAACTCCCCCATCCAAGGTTCACCAGCGAGCCCGTCGATTCGCCTCCCCTCTGCCAGCCGCTCCGACAGCCGGTGGCGAGGAGTGAAATCCCAGTGCCTTTAGTCCGATTAGTTGTTTAGGTTAGGGTTTTTCGCAGGCGCGGCGTTCGGCCGGATGATGACGCTTCTTCTTCGAGTTTGTCTTCTAGGCTCTAACCCTCCACGCGTTCGTCCGTCTGGACATAATATCCAGAGCTCCTGTGTAGATTCTTGTCGTCTCCTTGGTACGGTGAGGTTGGGGTTTCTCGTCATGTGGCGGGATTTTGTGTCAGGTGCTTCAAATCCATGCAAAGTTTCAACAACAACGACTGCAGCTCCACGGTGCTGGTCCTTAGGGGCATGTGCACGAAGAATTACTAGTTGTCATTGACAAGGTCAAATCGGCTCCAGTAAGGGAGCGGCGACGGTGATGCATCAACGGCTTGTTCTGATGGCAGTAGTTGTCATTGGTGGTCTTAGAATCTTGATATAATTTTATTATGTTTCAGATGTGATGACCCACAAGTACAGGGGGTCTATCGTAGTCCTTTCGATAAGTAAGAGTGTCAAACCCAACGAGGAGCAGAAGGAAATGACAAGCGGTTTTCAGTAAGGTATTTTCTGCAAGCACTGAAATTATCGGTAACAGATAGTTTTGTGATAAGGTAATTTGTAACGGGTAACAAGTAATAAAAGTAAATAAGGTGCAGCAAGGTGGCCCAATCCTTTTTGTACCAAAGGACAAGCCTGGACAAACTCTTATATAAAGGAAAATGCTCCCGAGGACACATGGGAATTATCGTGAAGCTAGTTTTCATCATGCTCATATGATTCGCGTTCGTTACTTTGATAATTTGATATGTGGGTGGACCGGTGCTTGGGTACTACCCTTCCTTGGACAAGCATCCCACTTATGATTAACCCCTCTTGCAAGCATTCACAACTACAAAAGAAGTATTAAGGTAAACCTAACCATAGCAAGAGACATGTGGATCCAAATCAGCCCCTTATGAAGCAACGCATAAACTAGGGTTTAAGCTTCTGTCACTCTAGCAACCCATCTTCTACTTATTACATCCCAATGCCTTCCCCTAGGCCCAAATAATGGTGAAGTGTCATGTAGTCGACGTTCACATAACACCACTAGAGGAAAGACAACATACATCTCATCAAAATATCGAACGAATACCAAATTCACATGACTACTAATAGCAAGACTTCTCCCATGTCCTCAGGAACAAACGTAACTACTCACAAATCATATTCATGTTCATAATCAGAGGGGTATTAATATGCATAAAGGATCTGAACATATGATCTTCCACCAAATAAACCAACTAGCATGAACTACAAGGAGTAATCAACACTACTAGCAACCCACAGGTACCAATCTGAGGTTTTGAGACAAAGATTGGATACAAGAGGTGAACTAGGGTTTGAGATGAGATGGTGCTGGTGAAGATGTTGATGGAGATTGACCCCCTCCCGATGAGAGGATCGATGGTGATGACGATGGTGATGATTTCCCCCTCCCGGAGGGATGTTTCCCCGGCAGAACAGCTCCACCGAAGCCCTAGATTTGTTTCGCCAGGTTCCGCCTCGAGACATCGGCGCTTCGTCCCAAAAGCTTCCTTCTGATTTTTTCAGGGCGAAAGACTTCATATAGCAAAAGATGGGCACCGGAGGCCTGCCAGGAGGCCCACGAGGCAGGGGCGCGCCCAGGGGGTAGGGCGCGCCCCCCACCCTCGTGGACAGGGTGTGGCCCCCCTCTGGTGCTTTCTTCGCCCAATATTTTTAATATATTCCAAAACTGACTTCCGTGGAATTTCAGGACTTTTGGAGTTGTGCAGAATAGGTCTCTAATATTTGTTCCTTTTCCAGCCCAGAATTCCAGCTGCCGGTATTCTCCCTCTTCATGTAAACCTTGTAAAATAAGAGAGAAAGGGCATAAGTATTGTGACATAATGTGTAGTAACAGCCCATAATGCAATAAATATCGATATAAAAGCATGATGCAAAATGGACGTATCAACTCCCCCAAGCTTAGACCTCGCTTGTCCTCAAGCGGAAGCCGATAACGAAAAATATGTCCACATGTTTAGAGATAGAGGTGTCGATAAAATAAAATACGGACATGAGGGCATCATGATCATTCTTATAACCGCAATATATATATTATATATATATATTTATTTATTTATTTATTTTCATATGATTTCTTATGCTAAAGTAACAATTTATTCACAATGTCAAGTATGAATCAGAAACTTCATTGAAAACTAACAAACTATGATCTCGGTCATTGAAGCAATTGCAATTTATCATAACATCGGAAAGAGTCAATATAAGAGCTTTTCAGCAAGTCCACATACTCAGCTATCATTTAGTCTTTCACAATTGCTAACACTCACGCAATACTTATGGGTATGGAGTTTTAATCGGACACAGAGAAAGATAGGCGCTTATAGTGTTGCCTCCCAACCTTTTACCTCAAGGGTAATGTCAACAATAATAGTTTATGATAACTTACATCCAATTGGATATATATATATATCAGGATCTTTCCAACACAATGTGCTTGCCAAAGGATAAAGTGTAAAAAGGAAAGTGAAGATCACCATGACTCTTGCATAAGACATAAAGCAAAAATAAAAGATAGGCCCTTCGCAGAGGGAAGCAGAGGTTGTCATGTGCTTTTATGGTTGGATGCACAAAATCTTAATGCGGAAGAACGTCACTTTATATTGCCACTTGTAATAGGGACCTTTATTATGCAGTCTGTCGCTTTTATTGCTTCCATATCACAAGATCGTATAAAGCTTATTTTCTCCACACTAATAGATCATACATATTTAGAGAGCAATTTTTATTGCATGCAACAATGACAACTTACTTGAGGGATCTTACTCAATCCATAGATAGGTATGGTGGACACTCATGGCAAAACTGGGTTTAAGGATATACGGAAGCACAATTAGTATCTCTACTTGGCGCAAGGAATTTGGCTAGCATGAGGGGGAAAGGCAAGCCCAACATGTTGGATGATCCATGACAATATACTTTATTTTGGATATAAGAAAACATAACCCATTACGTTGTCTTCCTTGTCCAACATCAAATTTTTAGCATGTCATATTTTAATGAGTTCTCACAATCATAAAAGATGTCCAAGATAGTATATTTATATGTGAAAACCTCTCTTTCTTTATTACTTCGTATTAATTGCAATGATGACCAAAACTATGTCTGTCAACTCTCAAAAACTTTTATTCATCATACTCTTTTATATGTGAAGTCATTACTCTCCATAAGATCAATATGATCTCTTTAATTCTTTTTACTCTTTCTCTTCTCTTTTATTTTTATTCCCTCAAGATCATAGCTAGATAATCAAGCCCTTGACTCAAAACTAATCTTTATTATATATAGCTCACGGACTCGATTACATAGAAGGATCGTAAAGCAAAACTCAAAACTAAATCATACTAAAACTTTATTCTACTAGATCAAGATATTACCAAAAGGATCGAAATAAGAAAACGGAAAAGATAGGAGTGTGATGGCGATACGATACCGGGGCACCTCCCCCAAGCTTGGCAGTTGCCAAGGGGAGTGCCCATACCCATGTATTTATGTCTCTTTCTTCGAAGGTGGTGATGTGATATTCTTGGCGATGATGCCCCTCAGGATACGATTCTCTTCCTCGAGCTTATTGACTTGCTGCTTGAGGTCCATTATTTCCTTACGGAGCTTGCCCGTGACGGCTAAAGCTCCTTTCACCCATGGATGTTGCATAGCTGCGGGAGAACAAGTAACACTCTTTTTCATCTTTTCATAAGAAAGAAATCTAACATTGGAAGGGATGGCCGAGTTTGGAATAGTTGAGCTATGTAGTTCCCCCATCGTGAATCCGGCTCAGAAATGAGAAGTAACTTCTTGCTCCTCTTCCGTGGCATCTATCCTTTTCAAGTCGGCCTCCATCTTTTCTCTTCCTCCGTTGATGGCCCAAAGTGGTCAGCATCACTGTTTGCTCCTGGTCCCGGTGTCGGATGAGACACCTGACTCTCCCCGACTGACTCTTGAGAAGACGACTTGCTCTAATCTACGGTAGAAACAACTCAAAACGAAAAATAGAGGATATTTGCATGGTACGGTGGTCAAAACCTTCGGGAGAATATATAATGAATTTTTACCGACCAAAAGAAGTATTGTGCAAGAAAATGGAGTCCGAAGAGCACACGAGGTGCCCACGAGGCAGGGGGCGCCCTGGGGGTTAGGGCGCGCCCTCCACCCTCGTGGATGCCTCGTGTCCCTTTCGGGCTACTTCTTATTTTTCCTATTTTCTTAAATACTCCGAAACAGAGAAAAATTGCCATTAGAACTGTTTTGAAGTCGGTTTACTTACCGTACCACATACCTATTCCTTTTCGGAGTCTGAAACGTTCTGGAAAGTATCCCTTATGTACTACTCCGGGGTTGCGGTATCAATAACATTGGTTTCAACATTTATGGGATTACCTGAGATATAATGTTTGATTCTTTGACCATTCACCACCTTAGGATTTGTGCCTTCGAAGTTGTTGATTTTTATGGCACCGGAACGATAGACCTCCTCGATAACGTAAGGACCTTCCCATTTAGAGAGGATTTTTCCTGCAAAATATCTTAAATGAGAGTTGTATAGCAAAACATAATCTCCTACATTAAACTCATGCTTTTGTATCCTTTTGTCATGCCATCTTTTAACCTTTTTCTTTAAATAGTTTGGCATTCTCATAGGCCTGAGTTCTCCATTCATCAAGTGAGCTAATGTCAAATAGCCTCTTCTCACCGGCAAGTTTGAAATCATAATTGAGCTCTTTAATGGCCCAATATGCATTATGTTCTAGTTCGAGAGGTAATTGACATGATTTTCCATAAACCATTTTATACGGAGACATTCCCATAGGATTTTTATATGCAGTTCTATAAGCCCATAATGCATAATCGAGTTTCTTAGACCAATTCTTCCTAGATCTATTAACAGTCTTTTGCAAAATTAATTTAATTTCTCTATTACTCAGTTCTACTTGACCACTAGACTGTGGGTGGTATGGAGATGCAATTCTATGATCAACATCATACTTAGCAAGCATCTTACGAAAAGCACCATGAATAAAATGTGAACCACCATCAGTCATTAAATATCTAGGGACTCCAAACCTTGGAAAAATAACTTCTTTAAGCATCTTCATAGAGGTGTTATGATCAGCACTACTAGTTGGAATAGCTTCTACCCACTTAGTAACGTAATCAACAGCAACTATATGTGTATACCCATTAGAGGAAGGAAATGGTCCCATATAATCAAAGCCCCAAACATCGAATGGTTCGATAACAAGTGATAGTTCATAGGCATTTCTTGACATCTACTAATATTACCAATTCTTTGACATTCATCACAAGACAAGACAAACTTACGGGCATCTTTGAAGAGAGTAGGCCAATAAAAGCCGGATTGCAATACCTTATGTGCAGTTCTATCTCCATCGTGGTGTCCTCCATAAGCCTCGGAGTGACACTTGCGTAGGATCTGTTCCTATTCATGCTCAGGTACACAACGTCTAATAACACCATCTACTCCTTCTTTATAAAGGTGTGGGTCATCCCAGAAGTAATGTCTTAAATCATAGAAAAACTTTTTCTTTTGCTGGTATCTGAAACTAGGTGGTATAAATTTAGCAACAATGTAATTAGCATAATCAGCATACCATGGAGCAGTACGAGAAACATTTATGACAGCTAATTGTTCATCGGGAAAGCTATCATCAATAGGTAGTGGGTCATCAAGAACATTCTCTAACCTAGATAAGTTGTCTGCAACGGGGTTCTCAGCTCCCTTTCTATCAATAATATGCAAATCAAATTCTTGTAGTAGGAGAACCCATCTATTAAGTCTAGGTTTAGCATCTTTCTTTTCCATAAGATATTTAATAGCAGCATGATCGCTGTGAACAGATACTTTAGAATCAACAATGTAAGGTCTGACCTTATCACAAGCAAATACAATTGCTAAAAATTGTTTTTCAGTAGTGGCATAATTTCTCTGGGCACAGTCTAGAGTTTTACTAGCATATTGGATAACATTTAATTTCTTATCAACTCTTTGTCCTAGAATAGCACCTACAACATAATCACTAGGATCACACATAATTTCAAAGGGTAAATTCCAATCAAGAGGCTGAACAATAGGTGCAGAAATCAAGGCTTTCTTAAGTATTTCAAATGCTTCTACACAATCGTCATCAAAGACAAAAGGAACATCTTTTTGTAAGAGATTAGTCAGAGGCCTAGAAATTTTTGAGAAGTCTTTAATGAACCTCCTATAAAAACCAGCATGACCAAGGAAACGTCTTATACCTTTAATGTCCTTAGGACACGGCATCTTTTCAATAGCATCAACTTTAGCTTTATCAACTTCAATACCTCTTTCAAAACTTTTATGCCCCAAGAAAATCCCTTCATTAACCATAAAGTGGCACTTCTCCCAATTCAAGACAAGATTAGTTTCTTCACATCTCTGCAAAACTCGATCAAAGTTGCTTAAGAAATCATCAAAAGAAGTTCCATACACGGAGAAATCATCCATGAAAACCTCAACAATCTTTTCACGGAAGTCATAGAATATAGCAGTCATACATCTTTGAAAGGTAGCAGGTGCATTGCATAAACCAAAAGGCATATGTCTATAAGCAAAGGTACTAAAAGGGCAAGTAAAGGTGGTCTTTTCTTTATCCTCTTTTAACATAGGTATTTGAGAGAAACCAGAATAACCGTCTAGAAAGCAAAAATGTGTATGTTTGGATAATGTTTCTAGCATTTGATCAATAAAAGGTAAAGGGTAATGATCCTTTTTAGTAGCTTTATTTAGTTTGCGGAAATCAATTACCATTCTATAACCTGTAACAATTCTTTGTGGGATCAATTCATCTTTATCATTAGGAACAACAGTAATACCTCCCTTCTTAGGGACACAATGGACAGGACTTACCCACTAACTATCAGCGACAGGATAAATTATACCCGCCTCCAGAAGCTTTAGTATTTCTTTTCTTACCACTTCTTTCATCTTAAGATTTAACCATCATTGGTGATCAACAACCGGTTTAGCGTCTTTCTCCTATTTTATTTTGTGCTGGCATAGAGTGGGACTAATGTCCTTAAGATCATCAAGAGTATATCCAATAGCAGCATGGTGCTTCTTCAGAGTTTTCAATAATTTCTCTTCTTCCTTCTCTGAAAGGTTAGCACTAATAATAATAGGATATATCGTCTTTTCATCAAGATAAGCATATTTAAGAGTATCAGGTAATGGTTTAAGCTCAAACACGGGGTCACCCTTGGGTGGAGGATCCCCTAGAATTTCAACAGGCAAGTTGTGTTTCAAAATAGGTCCCTGTTTAAAGAATACTTCATCTATTTCCCTTCTTTCATTCATAAACATATCATTTTCATGGTCGAACAAATATTGTTCTAAAGGATCATTAGGAGGCACGGCAATAGAAGCAAGACCAATAGTTTCATCTTTACTAGGCAACTCTTTATCATGGGGTTGTCTACGAAATTTTGCAAAATTAAGATCATGAGACATATCCCCTAAACCAACAAAAACAATATCCTTTTTGCAATCTATCTTAGCATTAACAGTATTCAAGAAGGGTCTGCCAAATATGATGGAACAAAAGTTATCTTGTGGGGAAGCAAGAACAAGAAAATCAATTGGATATTTAATTTTCCCACACAAGACTTCAACATCTCTAACAATCCCAACCGGTGAGATAGTATCTCTATTGGCAAGCTTAATAATAACATTGATATCTTCTATCTCAGCAGGTGCAATATCATGCATGATTTCTTTATATAAGGTATAAGGTATTGCACTGACACTAGCACCCATATCACATAAGCCATGATAACAGTGATCTCCTATTTTAACCGAAACAACAGGCATGCCAACAACAAGTCTATGTTTATCTTTAGTATCAGGTTTAGCAATTCTAGTAGCTTCATCACAGAAGTAAATAACATGCCCATCAATATTATCAACCAAGAGATCTTTAACCATAGCAATACTAGGTTCAACTTTACTCAACAGGGAAAGGTGGTTTCTCAATATAAGCGGTAGGAATAATAGGATCAACATTATAAGTGATAGTCTTTTCCTCAACTTTAATAGGTTCAACTACTTTTACTTCAATGGGAGGATGATATTTAAACCACTTCTCCTTAGGGAGATCAACATGAGTAGCAAAGGATTCACAAAAAGAAGCTGCGATCTCACAGTCAAGTCCATATTTAGTGCTAAATTCACGAAAAGCATCGGTATCCATAAAAGATTTAACACAATCAAACTTAGGTGTTATACCTGACTCCTTGCCTTCGTCGAGTTCCCAATCTTCAGAGCTGCGTTTAATTCTTTCCAATAAATCCCATCTGAATTCAATAGTCTTCATCATAAAAGAACCAGTACAAGAAGTATCGAGCATGGAGCGATTATTGAGAGAAAGCCGAGCATAAATTTTTTGAATAATAATTTCTCTTGAGATCTCATGATTGGGGCATGAATATAACATTGACTTAAGCCTCCCCCAAGCTTGAGCGATGCTTTCTCCTTCGTGAGGCCAAAAATTATATATATAATTACGATCACGATGAACCAGATGCATAGGATAAAACTTCTGATGAAATTCCAATTTCAATCGGTTGTAATTCCATGATCCAATATCATCACATAGCCTAAACCATGTCAATGCCGTTCCCTTCAAAGATAAAGGGAAGACCTTCTTCTTGATAACATCCTCGGGCATACCTGCAAGCTTAAATAATCCACAAACTTCACCCACATAGATTAGGTGCAAATCGGGATGTAATGTTCCATCTTCTGTAAAAGGATTAGCTAGCAGTTTCTCTATCATACCCGAAGGAATTTCAAAGTAAACATTTTCAGTAGGTTCAGTAGGTTGAGGAGCAACTCTTTGCTCTACTGGTCGGAGTGAAGATACCCCTAACAAGCCCCTCAAAGGATTACTTTCCATAGTAACAAGTGACAGTAAATTCCAGGACACTATATAAGTTTTTCCTTACCAAATTCCACTTACCAAAGGCACTTCACTCCCCGGCAACGGCGCCAGAAAAGAGTCTTGATGACCCACAAGTATAGGGGATCTATCGTAGTCCTTTTGATAAGTAAGAGTGTCGAACCCAACGAGGAGCAGAAGGAAATGACAAGCGGTTTTCACTAAGGTATTCTCTGCAAGCACTGAAATTATCGGTAACAGATAGTTTTGTGATAAGGTAATTTGTAACGGGTGTTGGTGTCAAAACCGGCGGATCTCGGGTAGGGGGTCCCGAACTGTGCGTCTAAGGTCGATGGTAACAGGAGACGGGGGACACAATGTTTACCCAGGTTCGGGCCCTCTCTATGGAGGTAATACCCTACTTCCTGCTTGATTGATCTTGATGAATATGAGTATTACAAGAGTTGATCTACCACGAGATCGTAATGGCTAAAACCCTAGAAGTCTAGCCTGTATGACTGTATCCATTTTCGGACAAAGCCCTCCGGTTTATATAGACACCGGAGGGGACTAGGGTTGTACAAAGTTGGTTACAAAGAAAGGAATCTTCATATGTGGTCGCCAAGCTTGCCTTCCATGCCAAGGAGAGTCCTATCCGGACATGGAAGAGAGTCTCTGGTCTTGTATCTTCACAGCCCATTAGTCCGGCCCACGTCCAACAGGCCGGACGCCCGAGGACCACTTAGTCCAGGACTCCCTCAGTAGCCCCTGAACCAGGCTTCAATGACGAGGTGCCCGGTGCGCAGATTGTCTTCGGCATTGCAAGGCGGGTTCCCCTTCCCGAATACTCCAAGATAGTCTTCGGACGAATGTGTCCGGATCTACAACACAAGCACCACAAGAGAATATAATACTTCACGAGTCCAATCTAACAATGACTTTTTGTAACGTGACATCACGCTCGCCCGGTCATTATTTTGAACCGTTTCTATCCTGCCGTTCCACGTTTCGAGGCGAGGTTTTTATTGGCACGTCTTGTCGAAGCAGAGATCGTGTTCCCTTATCGCGGGATTTTTATTAATACGAGCGTGGGTAACCCAACCGTTCTATTGGAAAGATTCCCTGTGAATAGGTAGGTTTTCAGGCTTAGGAGGAGGCGTTCGATACCCGTTGCCTTTATAAAGGATCCAAGGGCCGTCTTTATTTATGCCAAACCTCTCTTCAGTCTTCCCACCCTCGAGTTCTATCATCCAAGGTTCGACTCCATTGCTTCAAGCTTCCCAGCCATGTCCGGGCTCAGCTCTCAGGGCCGATGGGTGGCTTCCTCTGTTACAGAGGAGGATATTGTGAAGCTTCGGGCGGCCAGATATCTGACCGCGGAGATCCCCCACAGGCTTCCTGCTCAAGGACAGGTTTTTCCGAGTCCCAGATCCATCGAGAGGGTCGTATTCATCTCTCACTTCCTCTGAGGGCTAGGGTTCGTTCTTCACCCCTTCGTCCGGGGGCTCATGTTTTATTACGGACTAGATTTCCACGATCTAGCCCCAGATTCTTTCCTCCATGTCTCGGCGTTCATCATCACGTGTGAGGCCTTCCTCCGAATTCCCCCACACTTCGGTGGCTCAAGACCTTTAGCGTGAGGCCATAGGTGGTCGACGGGAAACAAGCGGAGTGCGGCGGCGCTGCAGTGAGCAAACTTACCAATACTCTCTAGCCAAAAGGCTCTTTCGCCGAAGCACCCAACCAATGGTAGCGGGAGTGGTTCTACGTCACCGAACCCCGTGGTACCAAGTGGGCGGTTATACCCGCGTTCCGTTCTGGCCCTCCGTTACAGCTTGCATCATGGATCAATAAGGGGCTGGACTGGGGATCAGTTGACGAAGTGCAGACTCTACAGAGCCGCATCCGAACCCTCCTTGAGAAGGACATCGACCTTGTCAACGTGATTCAAGTAATGCTAGTCCGTCGAGTCATGCCATGCCAGCGTAGGTCTCTTCGTATGTGGGAGTTTAATCCGGAAGGACCACGGACCCTCCAACACTTCTTCGGCACCACGCACAAAGGGATGTGGAAGTTATTTTTCAGGAAACAGAAACAGTGGCCGGACACCACCGAGGACATCGGCCTCGACTGCAACCATTCGGATACCTTGGTAAGCGCTCAATCCCCGAACACTTTGTAGTTAAGCATGTTGTAATATGTTACTGAGCAAACAATCTTCTTCCAGGGCTGGGTAAAGAAACTGGAGCGAATTTGGTGTTCGGCCCCCCTCCCCGAAGATTCCGTAGATCCCGTACTAACAAGGATGCTGGCCCCGGCACCGTACCAGATGCCTATGGAGGAGGACAAGGCGGAAAGTGGGAGGACCAAAGGAGGTCTTCATCCCGAAGGTATACCGAACATTGTGCCCATGGGAATCAAAATTCCCTCGTCCGAAGACAAAAGTGAAGGAGGAGTTAATGTCTCTTCGCCCCATGGTAAGAAAAGGGCTGCCTCCGAAGATTGGGAGAAAGAGGCTCCTAAGCGAGGCAAGGTGCCCCCGTCGGGCGGCTCGGGCTTGGAGGATGGCGTCTTCGCACAGTCCCGTGATGAGGGCAAGCCTCCAGCCGAATCGTGAGTGAACCAGGATGTTTGTTTTAAACATATCCCGTTCCTTTCCTGTTACCAGGGTAACTTCTAAAATATATGTTTTCGCAGCTCGGCAAATAGTCTTCTTCACCAATCCTCTTCCTCGGGAGATCTTCTCCAAGAGATGATGGAAAGCGAGACACCTCCATTGGTCTCCTTGCCTAATAAGGCGGACGACTTTGAGGTGTCGTCCCGGAGGACCTCTCCTGATCAACAAGTGGTGCGAGGGGTGATGAAGACACCGCCCAAAGGTGATACTTTGGTAGCCCAGGATCCAGGGGCCAACAATAAAGCCCCTAAACTGTCCGGTTTACAGCCGGAGATGACTCTGGGAACAGATGAGCGGATCCCTTCAAAGGGAGGTCGTACTCCTGCAGCAGCTTCCGGAGGTCCAAAAGCGCCGGATATATTGACGAGCATGCTGCGACAGGCGTCCGTCTCGGTGGAACATCGTACCTTGATGGGTATGGTGGTTGAAAGGGTTCTGTCCGCGAAAAGCGGATTGAGCGAAGCCTACGCGAGCCTGTTAAGAGGCTTCGAGGTTTGTACTGAAAAAATCATTGAGTGTGTTTTATTCACGAACTGCATCTGTGTATAGGTAGTAGCCCCTAAGACTCTGATTGGCCTCCCAAGGGGGGGCGGTCAGAGGATCAAAAAGATATGCCCAGGAAATAATCAGATGAATTGGAACACAGGCTGTTGCCCCTCTGGCGACTGCCCGGACTACGGAGGTTGCAGAGCTGCAGCGGAAGCTTGATGTGGCGGATGATGACATTACGCTTATCAATAGGCGGCCATACGAGGTGCAAGGTATGTCTCAAGGGTGGTCATTACATGCACGTGCCTGTAATTGATCATGATGCTAAGAATTGTATACTGAAATATGCATGACTGCAGATGGTGCTGCCGCGGTCGAGATCCTTCGGGCTGAGCTGGCCCGGGCCAAGGAGCAGGCCAGGGTTAATAATGCGGCTGTCGAGAAGGCGTCTGCCGAGCTAAAGGCCGAACAGGCTGCTCGGCGCCAATGCGAGGAGAGAATATCCACGATGGCGCGTGAGCTAAAGGATGCCGCTAGCCGCTGTGAGATCCTCGAGAAGGATAATAAAGCAAAAATGGCTGATCTTGACAAGGCCTTGCGAGAGGCGAAAGAAGCGTGGTCCGAGTCCAGAGCGGCCAGGGAGGAGATCCGACAAGCTGGGGAGATCGCGGCTGGGAAGCCCTTTTTATTGCAAACTAAGTTCGGCGATCCGAATTATGCTCCACTTAATAAAGTGTGGAGTTCTCCAGACACGTTGTTGGACTTGCCGAAGAGTGCTTTCGATGCGGCGCAGTTTTACCAAGCGCAAGAAGGGTATGCAACAGAGAAGCTTTTCTGGTCGCAGTTCGGTGCGTCAAAACGCCCACTATTGCTGGACGAACAGATGACCCAACGGGCTGAGCTCCATAGACTATCCAGTTCTGCCATGAAGGACGCCGTGGTCGGGCTGTGGCCAAACGAGCCAATTTCGGATAGTTCTTTTGGTTTGGTGCGGCGACTTGCTAATGCGGTGCCGCGTA
This sequence comes from Triticum aestivum, assembly GCF_018294505.1. NCBI lineage: Eukaryota > Viridiplantae > Streptophyta > Magnoliopsida > Poales > Poaceae > Triticum > Triticum aestivum. Next base: position 196,495,556 of record NC_057796.1, on the reverse strand, counting down.
TCAACGTCATTTTCGGATAGTTATTTTGGTTTGGTGCGGCGACTTGCTAATGCGGTGCCGCGTATCAACGTCATTAAGCGGTCAACATGCATTGAAGGTGCACGGATGGCTTCTGCCCGCGTCAAGACATATTGGGCGAAGATGAAGGCCACCGATGTTGCCGCGAAGGGTCCACCCAAGGGCAAGGACCACCATGCACCAGAGCATTACTTCAAGGACGTCCTGGAGGGTGCCCGCTTGATAGAGGGTCAATGTTCGAAAAATATGATATTCGAGTGAAATGTATGGGAATTTATAAAAGACAATATTGTGATAGGGCTATATATTTTTTAGTTTCGTCTAAAACTTTTATTCCTCATGTGCGGCTGTTTTTTGTATTAATCTGAAAGTTTTCCAGTCGTCGGCTTCAGCCCCCTCGCATAAAGTACGGGGGTGTTCGGAAAAGCATTTGATCACTCTTAACCCAACGTCTTGGTCCTTTAAGGAGGTGTTAATGCGGTGAACTAGGCAATCAGACTATAGGGCGTTAACACTTTCACTTAGCCATTGGAGTTTTATGGGGGGCTACGATATAGCCCCTTGTATGTATATGGCTTATTCCAATATGGTGTGTTACATGTATGACCTGAAGAAAAAGGTCCTTCGTATAATACGGCGGGAATCGCGAAAGATTCCGATAAGTCATCAAGTGGTTGACCAGCTCTCGCCGCATCATGACAGTAAGTCTTCAGCTTTCTCTACTGAGGTGCTTGACCAGATGAACCGGAAGCACAATCGCAGTAGTTCTCCCTTTACTACCCTAGCCGATAGAGCGGAACGTAAGGTAGCAAGCACAGGAGCTGGGCAACCCAACTATTGACCCAAGACATGATTCGGAGCTAATGCATATAAGGCCAAACTCGCGACGCTGAAGTATGCTATAAAGCTGTTCGGACTTGTTGGCAACTCATTTGTTCCCATACCGAGCCCCTGGAAAGTTATGCCGAGGTGTATGTGTGAAACCACCACAGGAGCCAAATTCATTTGTTTTTTTTTTGAAAAAAAACGAATGTTGGATGCGGGTTATATTTACTGGGACCTGAGTGATATGCCAATATTTATTTTATAGATAACAAAGCCGCAACCCCGGCTATTTGACATGCTCGGGGTCGAAGGCGGAGGAAAAAGGCATATTACATGCTTGAAATAAAGAGTGCAGTCTACAAAAAGTTATTTTGGACCTCCTGTCGCACGTCTGCGCCGCCTGTCCTCGGGGATTAGATTCCTTGACGGAAATAGCCGTTAGGTGAGTGTATGAATCCGAACTCCGATGGAGTCCATTGAGATGATTAGCCTTTGCGTCACCTGTGGTAGAGGATAATGAAAGAGAAAGAGTAATTAGAAAAAAAGGTTACGGGAGTGCTTGCAGGCTCGTCCGTATTGTGCTTCCGTCGATGCCCAGGGTACCTTAAGTGCATAGTTATGTATACGCGATACAGATTTCACAGGTATATGAGGTGGGCGGCGGAAGCCGAACTGCTAGGTCCGCTCCGGAATTGGTCGATCCTGTTGAATGGAGACCGGTGGCTTAATGGCCGGCAAGGTGTGCGGTTTAATGAGACCGCTTTGTACTTCGGCTGAGGTTGCCGCAGTATAATCTTTAGTCCGGAGGGAGTGCTTCTCCTGCTCCCATGCGGAGCTGTGTCTCGTGTATACCATATTCACTGTTTTTACTTCGGGGGGAAATTGCTTCTGACCCCGGTATTTGGTTGGTGAGTCTCTTCGTCGTCGCTATCACCGGGCGGCCTCCTCCCCTTGTGTTCGGCGTTGAGCTTGCCGACCTGCTTGAAGACCCAACAGCTTCTGTTGGTATGATTAGCTGTTTTGTCGGGGTGGCCGTGAATCTGGCAGGGCCGATCCAGTATCCTGTCTAAATTGGATGGTCCGTCTCTATTTGCCTTGAAGGGCTTTTTCCATTGACCGGGTTTGGGACCGCTGAATCCGCTGTTGACCGCAGTGTCGTGCGTTCTTTCGTTATCATTGTGACGTTTATGCTTGCCGCGTCGTGGCTTGCCGTTGTCGTCCCAGACTTCGGAAGTGCCCGGATCGCTGGCGTTGTTGCTTCTACGAGCGAGCCAGCTGTCTTCTCCCGTGCAAAAGCGGGTCATTAGAGCGGTAAGGGCTGACATGGATTTTGGTTTTTCTTGACCGAGGTGGCAGGCGAGCCACTCGTCCCGGACGCTGTGTTTGAAGGCCGCTAGGGCTCCGCGTCCGGACAGTCGACGATTTGGTTCTTTTTAACTAAGAACCTAGTCCAGAGCTTCCTGGCTGACTCTCTGGGCTGCTGGACGATGTGACTTAAGTCATCGACATCTGGTGGCCGAACATATGTGCCTTGGAAGTTGTCGCGGAAGGCGTCTTCCAAGTCCTCCCAGCTGCCAATAGAGTTTTCCGGCAGACTGTTTAACCAGTACCGAGCTGGTCCTTTGAGTTTTAACGGCAAGTATTTGATGGCGTGAAGGTCATCTCCTCTGGCCATGTGGATATGGAGGAGGAAATCCTCGATCCATACTGCAGGATCAGTTGTACCATCGTATGATTCGATATTCATGGGTTTAAACCCATCTGGGAATTCGTGCTCCATTACTTCGTCTATGAAGAAAAGAGGATGTCGGTGCCTCTATATTGGGCCACACTGCGACGTAGCTCCGATGGAGTCCGTCTGCGGTTTTCGGCCCGGGCGTGACTAGGTTTGTCGCGTCCGAGTATATAGTCATCGCCATGCGTCGGGGCACGTCCTCGTGATCCGTAGATCGATCTAGTATGTCTTGCTCTGTTGTCCGGGCCCTGCCGGGGGTTGTATGTATAACCCTGAGCTGTTTTATCCCTGCCTTTACGGCAAGGTGGGGCGGGCTGGTATTCGGCTTGAGTTGTCGTTCTGTCGTGACCACGTTGTGGTCGATTAGCCGCATTGTGTGATGATGGTATGGGCATCGGCGCCTCATCACCGAACAGAGGTAGCAATTTGCGCTTCGAATAATTTTTAGCTGGCCGCTGAGGCCGTATTCTTCGGCGGCTAGGATTTCGGTCCATCTATCATTGAGCAGATCTTGGTCAGCTTGAAGCTGTTGCAGCTTCTTTTTCAGGCTCCTTGCAGTGGCTATTAGCCGGTGTTTAAAGTGCTCATGTTCGAGGGGTTCCTCGGGCATGATGAAATCCTCATTGCCAAGGCTCTCCTCATCCTCGGAGAGCGGAAGATAGTTACTGTCCTCCGAGTCTTCATGTATGGCCTGTTCGTCAGGGCTAACGTGCCCATCTTCCCGTTCATCCTGTTCGGTCATTTGTTCGTCGGGATCTTCTCTGTCTTCGGCACCATCCGGAGTGTGATCATCTCCTGCGTCGGTGTTGCTGTCCTTGCTGCGTCGGGGTTTAGAGCGGCGCCGCTGGCGCCGGCGCTTTGGTTGTGTCTTGGGAGGCTCGTCCTCGACTGGCTTTTCCTTGTCCTCGCCGCTATTCTCTTTGGGTGTATCCACCATGTATAAGTCATACGACGAAGTGGCCGTCCAGCGTCCGGTAAACGGCGGGTTTTGGCCATGCTCCTCATTTGCATCGCCGTCCATACCGTCGGTGTCTTCGGAGCCGTAATCGAGCATGTCGGTTAAGTCTTCGACAGTGGCTATGTAGTGGGTGGCGGGTGGGAAGCGAAATTCCCCATCATCAGCCTCCAGTTAGAACCGGACATAGTTCGACTGTGAGTCCCCCGCCAAGGACAGATTTTTTGATGAGTTCAACACGTCGCCTAGAGGTGAGTGCCGGAAGATGTCCGCTGCACTGAATTCGGTGATCGATGACCGATCCAGCTCGACATAAGCGGATGCACATGGTTCAGAACTTATCATCGGAAACGAGTCCGATGTTCCGGAGACACAGATATCACCCGAGGCTGGGTTTGCGTGCGGCTCCGACACCGCGGAGTCTGCGGCTTCCGTGGCGGGGTTGAGCTTCCCGTCCTCGGATGGCACGGTCTGCTCTGGATCTAAGGCCGGAGCGGTTACAGGTGCAATTTCCTGAGTATGTTCCGATGACAGATTTAAATCATGTTCATCGTAGGGATAGGGAGCGGCTGCCGTGGTCTCGAATCCGTTGAAGATCAAGTCTCCGCGGATGTCCGCGACATAGTTCAAGCTCCCAAATCTGACCTGATGGCCAGGGGCGTAGCTGTCGATCTGCTCCAGATGGCCAAGCGAGTTGGCCCGCAGTGCGAAGCCGCCGAACACGAAGATCTGTCCGGGGAGGAAGGTTTCCCCTTGGACAGCATCGTTGTTGATGTTTGAAGAAGCCATCGAACCTTTTGGGGACGGCACAGTGGAACTCTCAATGAAAGCACCAATGTCGGTGTCAAAACCGGCGGATCTCGGGTAGGGGGTCCCGAACTGTGCGTCTAAGGTCGATGGTAACAGGAGATGGGGGACACAATGTTTACCCAGGTTCGGGCCCTCTCTATGGAGGTAATACCCTACTTCCTGCTTGATTGATCTTGATGAATATGAGTATTACAAGAGTTGATCTACCACGAGATCGTAATGGCTAAAACCCTAGAAGTCTAGCCTGTATGACTGTATCCGTTTCCGGACTAAGCCCTCCTGTTTATATAGACACCGGAGGGGACTAGGGTTGTACAAAGTCGGTTACGGAGAAAGGAATCTTCATATGTGGTCGCCAAGGAGAGTCCTATCCGGACACGGGAGAGAGTCTCTGGTCTTGTATCTTCATAGCCCATTAGTCCGGCCCACATCCAACAGGCCGGACGCCCGAGGACCTCTTAGTCCAGGACTCCCTCAACGGGTAACAAGTAATAAAAGTAAATAAGGTGCAGCAAGGTGGCCCAATCCTTTTTGTACCAAAGGACAAGCCTGGACAAACTCTTAATATAAAGGAAAACGCTCCCGAGGACACATGGGAATTATCGTCAAGCTAGTTTTCATCATGCTCATATGATTCGCGTTCGTTACTTTGATAATTTCATATGTGGGTGGACCGGTGCTTGGGTACTGCCCTTCCTTGGACAAGCATCTCACTTATGATTAACCCCTCTTGCAAGCATCCGCAACTACAAAAGAAGTATTAAGGTAAACCTAACCATAGCATGAAACATGTGGATCCAAATCAGCCCCTTACGAAGCAACGCATAAACTAGGGTTTAAGCTTCTGTCATTCTAGGAACCCATCATCTACTTATTACTTCCCAATGCCTTCCCCTAGGCCCAAATAATGGTGAAGTGTCATGTAGTCGACGTTCACATAACACCACTAGAGGAAAGACAACATACATCTCATCAAAATATCGAACGAATACCAAATTCACATGACTACTAATAGCAAGACTTCTCCCATGTCCTCAGGAACAAACGTAACTACTCACAAATCATATTCATGTTCATAATCAGAGGGGTATTAATATGCATAAATGATCTGAACATATGATCTTCCACCAAATAAACCAACTAACATGAACTACAAGGAGTAATCAACACTACTAGCAACCCACAGGTACCAATCTGAGGTTTTGAGACAAAGATTGGATACAAGAGGTGAACTAGGGTTTGAGATGAGATGGCGCTGGTGAAGATGTTGATGGAGATTGATCCCCTCACGATGAGAGGATCGATTGCGATGACGATGATGATGATTTCCCCCTCCCGGGGGGGTGTTTCCCCGGTAGAACAGCTCCGCCGAAGCCCTAGATTGGTTTCGCTAGGTTCCGCCGCGAGACGACGGCGCTTCGTCCCGAAAGCTTCCTTCTGATTTTTTTCAGGGCAAAAGACTTCATATAGCAAAAGATGGGCACCGGAGGCCTACCAGGGGGCCCACGAGGCAGGGGGCGCGCCCCCCACCCTCATGGACAGAGTGTGGCCCCCCTCTGGTGCTTTCTTCGCCCAATATTTCTAATATATTCCAAAACTGACTTCCGTGGAATTTCAGGACTTTTGGAGTTGTGCAGAATAGGTCTCTAATATTTGTTCCTTTTCCAGCCCAGAATTCCAGCTGCCGGTATTCTCCCTCTTCATGTAAACCTTGTAAAATAAGAGAGAAAAGGCATAAGTATTGTGACATAATGTGTAGTAACAACCCATAATGCAATAAATATCGATATAAAAGCATGATGCAAAATGGATGTATCAAGATGCTTTGTACTTCTGGTGGACTATTATAATAGATCTAATCCTTTTTATAAAAAGAATGAAGAAATAATGTTCGAAAACCGAAATAAATTTACATATGTGAATACAGGCGGGGTTTTTTTCATCACAAGGAACCTAACATCTAAGCTATGCTTAGTCCGTAATCGGTGATGTAGTCTATGCATAAGCGCATAATTGATAATCCCAATTACCCATCTTCGACTTATCAAGATATAGAAACAAGACATTAGTTATTCTATGAAAACTCATAAAATCTTGTGTTCACATTCAAAACTGACTAAAAGAGAGTGAACTACCTCAGTTGGATGTGTAAAAGGTGATGTGAAATGTATCTTGGGTAGGTCGAGTAAAAACCCCACTCGAGAAAGGATAAATATGAATTTTCACCTAACCATTAGATTACAAATACACATGGTTAATTAAAGCAAGAATTTGAGAAGTATCATTTCCACTATAATATCGACCCAATGAGGGATCAAGGCAAGTGTTACTTTAAGCGTTCGCGAAAGTGTTATCATGCCCTTAAATCATATTTTGATGTTGATGACAAGATTCATATAGGGGACTAATTATGTTTACTAAGTGAATACACGGGATATTAGTCTCCTAGGGATCTTTGTGTAAGGATCATGGACACATAAAATGAGTTATGACTCAAGAAGATGACAACAAGAGAAGAGGTGTAGGCTCTTTTTGTGTAAATCTTGAGTTATAGGGATCCCACACTATTAATAGGGGATTCATGTGGTATGTTCAAGATTTGCTCAAGTTCATCTTCATGTCACCATCTTCCTACACGTACACCGATGCAAACTAGGTTTTGGATACTCTCCCCACCATACAAAACTCCTTAGCCAAAACCTATGGTCAAATGATCTCTCTCTGTGTTCTTTGCTAGATCATCCGGACCAAGTCCCAGAACATCCGGGCATTGCCCGGATCATCCGAACCTTGTCCCAGATCATCCGTCTAGAGCACTAAGAAGCAACAGAAACTCACCTCTGGAGCCGGATCAACAAGACTATGTCCTGGATCATCCAGCTAAGCTCGAGGAACCAACAAAAACTTCTCCCTAGAGCCGGATCATCTGGATGGGCGTCTGGATGTCCGATCATCCGGACGGACTTCAAGATCATGCGGGCTCCTCATGAACTCCACTTTCACAAATATCATCTAGCGTCCCTGATACGTCTCCAACGTATCTAAAACAAATTAAAAACAAAATCAAAATAATGAAGTTTTCTTCGAAAGAATGAATTAGTGGTTTTGATATTACCCTTTAAGAAGAAACAAAGCAAAATAAAAACTAAATCAAAATCAAAATAATGTGGTTTCCTAACGAAGAATGAATTAGTGGCATTGGCATTACCTTTAATAAGAAATAAAATGAAAAATAAAAACTAAAACAAACAATAACAAAGTTTTCACACAACATAAACATAAATTACGCTTTTCTAAAATATATGCAAGAATAATTATATAATAGTGAAATTTCCAAAAAAAATCCTAATAAGAAAAGAATTAGTGGCATTGGTATTATTACCTTTAAAAATAACTAAGGCAAATTAAAATAATGAATTTTTATATGAAACAATGAATTAATGGCATTGGTATTACACTTTAAAAGAAAAGAAAGAAAAACTTGCCTATAATTTTTCACTGAAATGCACTTTTTTGTAGTATGCAAAAATTAATCATATAATAGTAAAATTTCGCATATATTTGTACAATATTTGGCAATATATATTTTACATTCACCCAACATCCCAAAAATACACACACAAATAACCGACTAATAAAGAAAAAGTAAAAAGAAAAGCAAAAAAGAAAGAACAAAGGGAGAGAGGGGAGGGCTTGGGCGTACATGTAATGGGCTTTAGCCTGTTTAGGAATTGACTGGCCCAAATACGTGGTCAGTCAAGAAAACAGACACAAAACAACTCATATACAAACCAAAAGAACACAAATCTTAAAGCAGAATCAACGGCCAAAGAAATCGACTGACCCAAAATCGAATTCCAGGCAACTTACACATAGCTAAAGTGAATAAATATACATCCTTCATTGAGAAAGCTTGAAACACACCCATCTAGTACGTTGGCAGAAACTAAAGGTGGTAGTCACAATACTCTCAGCAGAAGCCAACATACTCAGCGTGTTGAGCTCTCAATATGGGTTTAATATTGTTAGCAATGTAGTCATGTTTAACTTATGAATTAATTTAGTAGGAAAATTGTTAATTTCTTCAGCATTTAATCCATGATAACAAAATCCAAACACTGTTATATTTAGCAATCTGTTAGTCAAAGGAGGTTTTTTAACTTGTTTCGACAGATTATACCAAAACATGTAGAAAACAAACATGACGGATAAAATCGGTGAGGAGAATGAAATTGTCATAATCCATGGCAATGCTGCGCGGTATAATCTATAGTGCCTGCGCGCAGTCATAATCTAGTTCTAGATTGATATTCTAAAAAAAACCGTTGTTACATCTGTTGGAAAGCATGTCTGCTGCATGCATTACAAGGACTACTCGAGCTTATGATGAGAATGGTTTTGCCGTTCCCGGCCATACGGTTCGTCTGCCAGGCGGAGCCATACCTTGCATGCCAAGTGGCAAGCAGGATAAGGTGGGGACGATGGCGCTGTTCAATCCGAGTGACATGCATGCAACAGGCACGCGACGCTTTCACAACTTCTCCGGGTGGAGGGCTGCGTTTACACCATCTTCTACTCCAACATTGCAACCTAGAGTGCTCCAGTAAAGCTAACACTGCAACGTAGAGTGCTGCAGTAAAGGATAGAGCTATATATGTCACGCGTGTGGAGGTTCTCTTCTTTGCACCAAGATTAAAGGAAGGGTGCCAATGTTCAGAACCAACAAAGTACTCCATTAGTTGCATCCCTTAGAAGGTTGCAGCGATAGAGGACGGCAACGACTGGCGAAAAGGAGTGGCGACCGTTGGGGCGATTTGAAATTCGCCGCCGGTGTTCCATCCCCGTGCCCGGCCGGCCGGAGGCCATGGCTGGCGTCGACCTCGCAGGTGCTGTGATGGAGGCTGACCGCGCGCCGTCCTTCTGCTTCGCCCGGTCGTCGGTTCGCTGGGCCGACCTCGCGGACGAGGAGGAGGAAGCGGCTGGTGGCGTAGTGGAGTGGCCGGTCAAGCTCCTAGTGGCGCACGGGCTGGGCGCCGGCGTGGAAGGTCTGGTGCTCGTCGGGGTGTCCCTGGGTGGCCGCCGGCCCCTCTCCGGCCCAGTGCATCGACGGCCTTGCCCCCGGCGGTGCCTCGTCCCGTTGCCCCCCCCCTGCCCCGGCGGCTGGTGACTCGGTGCCCCCCTCCGCGCTGGCCCTGGCCGTTGCTGGGCCAAGGTGCCTGGCCGTGGCTGGGCCGGTGGCTGAGGCGGCTGCTGCGCCGTTGTTGCCGCCGCCGCCGGCGCACCCTCCCCTGGCGGATCCCCTCTGGCCGGGACCTGCTAGGGAGGAGCTGTTGCGCGGGCCAACTTGGGCCGGTGCTTCAGGTGGGCTGCGTCGCGCATGGGCCAGCCTGTGGGCTCGTGGGTCACGTGTGGCTGGGCCTACTGGGCTATCGGCCCGGGAGGTGGCGGAGGGCGCGGGACGGGCCAGAGTGGCTGTGGATCGCATTAACCATAACTGGCTGCTTGGCCCGGCGGATCCCAAGCTTTGGATCTGGATCCAACATGGGGGATCGGTTTCGCGCCGGGGGGGGGGGGGGGGGGGGTATGCCTGCTTCTAGGTTAGATGTCCATCGCTCCGGTCGGTTCGCTCGTTCCCTTCGTCCCTCCCGTGCGCCGCCGCTTCTTCTCGCTCCCTCCTCTTTGCTCGTGACGCTGGCTGCTGCTTCTTCGCCGCCGGCGAGTCCTCCGGTTCCTCGCTCCTACCGCGACGCCTTGATGATGAGGGTGGTGGACGACGGCCTGCCCCGGCCCAAGCGCTCCCTGCCCGCTGACTCCTCTCGCCGCGAGGTGGGGGAACCGAGCCGCTCCGGCCGCGCGTCGTCGACCTATGAGGGCACCTCTCTCCGGCGTCTTCCCCCTCCCCGTGACCCGGCCAGGGATCCCCGACTGCCGCTCCCTGGCTCCCCGGGGGACGCCCGTCGTCGTGCGTCGGAGCGCCTGCGGGATGAAGATGTGGCGCGGGAAGAATCCCTCCATGCGGAGCTCGTGTCCCGGCCTCCTCCGGCTTCCCGGGAGCGAGATCCTCCGGCTCGGGCGCGGGATGCTCAGGCTCGGGCGCAGGATGCTCCGGCCCCCCTCTCGGCTGCTCCTTGGGCTGCCTCTCAGCGCCCCTCGCAGGGAGATTGGCGCCATCGTGGCTCGGGGCATGGGGAGACTTTCGCGCCGCAGGGTGGCTCATCTGAGCGGGAGGTTGCTGGCCGTGGTGATCCTACCTCCGAGCATGGGCCTAGGGAGGATCGCCCTGCCGCCCGTGAGGACACCCCCGAGTGGCGCCAGGAGTGCTCCCGTCCTGGACGGCCTGCCTCCCCTCGCTGGCCTCGTGATGCTCCGAGTGCGGCGGTCCAGACAAAGAAGAAGAAGAAGGCCCTGGGGGTGATCGATAGCTCCTTTCTGGTGGGTGCGCCAGAGCAGGCGGCTCCGGCGGATCCCACGCCCCGTCCCGGTCGCCCTAGGACCCGCGAGGAGACGATGTGCATCAACTGTGGCTGTGCGGGTCACTTCCGCTCGGAGTGCGAGGCCCCTCCCCGTTGTCCTACGACCCATGCTTATTTGGGCTATGGGACTGAGGGGGTGGCTTCTACTATGTGAATGTTGAGATTGAGGAGGTGGCGGCTCGGGCGCACTTGGCGACGGTCACTCTTGCCCCTAAGCAGGACTTGCCGTCTGGGTTCGTGATCTCGGCTGACCTCATCCGGGCTGAGCTCGCTGCCTACATTGGCGATTTCCGCGACTCCGACTTCACTTGGGAGGTGACCGAGACGCCCCCCCTCTCCTTCTCGGTCCCCTTCCCGTCTGCTGAGCTGCTTCGTGTGTGTTCTCAGGACCTCATCCAGTGCCCCATCAATAAGTTCATGATCTCCGTCCATGCTGCTGCTGTTGGGGAACATAGTAATTTCAAAAAAAATCCTACGCACACACAGGATCATGGTGATGCATAGCAACGAGACGGGAGAGTGTTGTCCATGTACCCTCGTAGACCGAAAGCGGAAGCGTTAGCACAACGCGGTTGATGTAGTCATACGTCTTCATGATCCGACCGATCCAAGTACCGAACGTACGGCACCTCCGAGTTCAGCACATGTTCAGCTCGATGACGTCCCGCGAACTCCGATCCAGCAGAGCTTCACGGGAGAGTTCCGTTAGCACGACGGCATGGTGACAGTGATGATGTTGCTACCGACGCAGGGCTTTGCCTAAGCACCGCTACGATATGACCGAGGTGGAATATGGTGGAGGGGGCACTGCACACGGCTGGAATAGATCAACAGATCAACTTGTGCCTATGGGGTGCCCCCTGCCCCCGTATATAAATGAGCAAGGGAGGAGGAGGCCGGCCCTAGGAGGGGCGCGCCAAGGGAGTAGGATTCCTACTCCTAGTAGGAGTAGGTTTCCTCCTTTCCTAGTCCAACTAGGAGAACGGGGGAAAGGAGGGGAGGGGAGAAGAAAGGGAGAGGGGGGCCGCGCCTCAAACCCCTTGTCCAATTCGGACTAGGCTTGGGAGGGGCGCGCGCCACCTCCTGGCTGCTGCCTCTCCTTCCCACTAAGGCCCATTAAGGCCTAATACTCTTCCCCGTATTCCCGTAACTCCCCGATACTCCGAAAAATACCCGAATCACTCGAAACCTTTCCGATGTCCGAATATAGTCGTCCAATATATCGATCTTTACGTCTCGACCATTTCGAGATTCCTCGTCATGTCCCCGATCTCATCCGGGACTCCGAACTACCTTCGGTACATCAAAACACAAAAACTGATAATATAATCGTCACAGAAACTTTAAGCGTGTGGACCCTACGGGTTCGAGAACTACGTAGACATGACCGAGACATGTCTTCGGTCAATAACCAATAGCGGAACCTGGATGCTCATATTGGCTCCTACATATTATACGAAGATCTTTATCGGTCAAACCGCATAACAACTATACATTGTTCCCTTTGTCATCGGTATGTTACTTGCCCGAGATTTGATCGCCGGTATCTCAATACCTAGTTCAATCTCGTTACCGTCAAGTCTCTTTACTCGCTCCGTAATACATCATCCCGCAACTAACTCATTAGTTACAATGCTTGCAAGGCTTATAGTGATGTGCATTACCGAGTGGGCCCAGAGATACCTCTCCGACAATTGGAGTGACAAATCCTAATCTCGAAATACGCCAACCCAACAAGTACCATCGGAGACACCTGTAGAGCACCTTTATAATCACCCAGTTACGTTGTGACGTTTGGTAGCACACAAAGTGTTCCTCCGGTAAATGGGAGTTGCATAATCTCATAGTCATAGGAACATGTATAAATCATGAAGAAAGCAATAGCAACATACTAAACGATCAAGTGCTAAGCTAACGGAATGGGTCAAGTCAATCACATCATTCTCCTAATGATGTGATCCCGTTAATCAAATGACAACTCATGTCTATGGCTAAGAAACATAACCATCTTTGATCAACGAGCTAGTCAAGTAGAGGCATACTAGTGACACTCTGTTTGTCTATGTATTCACACATGTATCATGTTTCCGATTAATACAATTCTAGCATGAATAATAAACATTTATCATGATATAAGGAAATAAATAATAACTTTATTATTGCCTCTAGGGCATATTTCCTTCAGTAACATCAATGGTTCACATATTTATGTGGTTAACACCCAAAGTTCACATCGACATGTGACCAACACCCAAAGGGTTTACTAGAGTCAGTAATCTAGTTCACATCGCTATGTGATTAACACCCAAAGAGTACTAAGGTGTGATCATGTTTTGCTTGTGAGATAATTTTAGTCAACGGGTCTATCACATTCAGATCCGTAAGTATTTTGCAAATTTCTATGTTTACAATGCTCTGCACGGAGCTACTCTAGCTAATAGCTCCCACTTTCAATATGTATCTAGATCGAGACTTAGAGTCATCCAGATTGGTGTCAAAGTTTGCATCGACGTAACCGGTTACGACGAACCTTTTGTCACCTCCATAATCGATAAACATATCCTTATTTCACTAAGGATAATTTTGACCGCTGTTCAGCGATCTACTCCTAGATCACTATCGTACTCCCTTGTCAAACTTAGTGTAGGGTATACAATAGATCTGGTACACAGCATGGCATACTTTATAGAACCTATGGCTGAGGCATAGGGAATGACTTTCATTCTCTTTCTATCTTCTGCCGTGGTTGGGCTTTGAGTCTTACTCAATTTCACACCTTGTAACACAGGCAAGAACTATTTCTTTGACTGTTCCATTTTGAACTACTTCAAAATCTTGTCAAAGTATGTACTCATTGAAAAAACTTATCAAGCGTCTTGATCTATCTCTATAGATCTTGACGCTCAATATGTAAGCAGCTTCACCGAGGTCTTTCTTTGAAAAACTCCTTTCAAACACTCCTTTATGCTTTGCAAAATAATTCTACATTATTTCCGATCAACAATATGTCATTCACATATACTTGTCAGAAATGTTGTAGTGCTCCCACTCACTTTCTTGTAAATACAGGCTTCACCACAAGTCTGTATAAAACTATATGCTTTGATCAATTTATCAAAGCGTATATTCCACCTCCGAGATGCTTGCACCAGTCCATTGATGGATCGCTGGAGCTTGCATATTTTGTTAGCACCTTTAGGATTGACAAAACCTTCTAGTTGCATCATATACAACTCTTCTTTAATAAATCCATTAAGGAATGCAGTTTTGTTTATCCATTTGCCAGATTTCATAAAATGCGGCAATTGCTAACATGATTCGGACAAACTTAAGCATAGATACGAGTGAGAAACTCTCATCGTAGTCAACACCTTGAACTTGTCGAAAACCTTTTGCGACAATTCTAGCTTTGTAGATAGTAACACTACTATGAGCGTCCATCTTCCTCTTGAGATCCATTTAATCTCAATGGCTCGCCGATCATTGGGCAAGTCAATCAAAGTCCATACTTTGTTCTCATACATGGATCCCATCTTAGATTGCATGGCCTCAAGCCATTTTGCGGAATCTGGTCTCATGATCGCTTCCTCATAGTTCGTAGGTTCGTCATGGTCAAGTAACATGATCGCCAGAACAGGATTACCATACCACTCTGGTGCGGATCTTACTCTGATTGACCTACGAGGTTCGGTAGTAATTTGATCTGAAGTTTCATGATCATCATCATTAGATTCCTCACTAATTGGTGTAGGTGTCACAGGAACCGGTTTCTGTGATGAACTACTTTCCAATAAGGGAGCAGGTACAGTTACCTCATCAAGTTCTACTTTCCTCCCACTCAATTCTTTCGAGAGAAACTCCTTCTCTAGAAAGAATCCATTCTCAGCAACGAATATCATGCCTTTGGATCTGTGATAGAAGTTGTACCCAACATTTTCTTTTGGGTATCCTATGAAGACGCACTTCTCCGATTTGGGTTTGAGCTTATCAGGTTGAAACTTTTTCACATAAGCATTGCAACCTCAAACTTTAAGAAACGACGGCTTAGGTTTCTTGCCAAACCATAGTTCATACGGTGTCGTCTCAATGGATTTAGATGGTGCCCTATTTAATATGATGGTAGCTGTCTCTAATGCATAATCCCAAAACGATAGTGGTAGATCGGTAAGAGACATCATAGATCACACCATATCTAATAAAGTACGGTTACGATGTTCGGACATACCATTACACTGTGGTGTTCCAGGTGGCGTGAGTAGTGAAACTATTTCACATTGTTTTAATTGAAGGCCAAACTCGTAACTCAAATATTTTACCTCTGCGATCATATCGTAGAAACTTTTATTTTTGTTACGATGATTGTCCACTTCACTCTGAAATTCTTTGAACTTTTCAAATGTTTCAGACTTGTGTTTTATCAAGTAGACATACCCATATCTTCTCAAATCATCTGTGAAGGTCAGAAAATAATGATACCGGCCGCGAGCCTCAATATTCATCGGACACATAGATCAGTATGTATGATTTCCAACAAATCTGTTGCTTGCTCCATTATTCCGGAGAACGGAGTCTTAGTCATCTTGCCCATGAGGCATGGTTCGCAAGCATCAAGTGATTCCAAAAGTCCATTAGCATGGAGTTTCTTCATACGCTTTACACCAATATGACCTAAACAGCAGTGCCATAAATAAGTTGCACTATCATTATTAACTTTGCATCTTTTGGCTTCAATATTATGAAAATGTGTATCATGACGATCGAGATCCAACAAACCATTTTCATTGGGTGCATGACCATAGAAGGTTTTATTCATGCAACCAGAACAACAATTATTCTCTAGCTTACATGAATAACCGTATTGCAATAAACATGATCCAATCATATTCATGCTCAACGCAAACACTAAATAACATTTATTTTAGGTTCAACACTAATCCCGAAAGTATAGGGAGTGTGCGATGATGATCATATCAATCTTGGAACCACTTCCAATACACATCGTCACTTCACCCTTAACTAGTCTCTGTTCATTCTACAACTCCCATTTCGAGTTACTACTCTTAGCAACTGAACCAGTATCAAATACCGAGGGGTTGCTATAAACACTAGTAAAGTACACATCAATAACATGTATATCAAATATAGCTTTCTTCACTTTGCCATCCTTCTTATCCACCAAATACTTGGGGCAGTTCCGCTTCCAGTGACCAGTCCCTTTGCAGTAGAAGCACTCAGTTTCAGGCTTAGGTCCAGACTTGGGCTTCTTCACTTGAGCAGCAACTTGCTTGTCGTTCTTCTTGAAGTTCCCCTTCTTCCCTTTGCCCTGTTCCTTGAACTAGTGGTCTTGTCAACCATCAACACTTGATGCTCTTTCTTGATTTCTACCTTCATGGATTTCATCATCATGAAAAATTCGGGAATCATTTTCGTTATCCCTTGCATACTATAGTTCATCACGAAGTTCTACTAACTTGGTGATGGTGACTAGAGAATTCTGTCAAACACTATTTTATCTGGAAGATTAATTCCCACTTGATTCAAGCGATTGTAGTACCCAGACAATCTGAGCACATGCTCACTGCTTGAGCTATTCTCCTCCATCTTTTAGCTATAGAACTTGTTGGAGACTACAAATCTCTCAACTCGGGTATTTGCTTGAAATATTAACTTCAACTCCTGGAACATCTCATATGGTCCATGACGTTCAAAACGTCTTTGAAGTCCCGATTCTAAGCCGTTAAGCATGGTGCACTAAACTATCAAGTAGTCATCATATTGAGCTAGCCAAACGTTCATAACATCTGTATCTGCTCCTGCAATAGGTTTGTCACCTAGCGGTGCATCAAGGACATAATTCTTCTGTGCAGCAATGAGGATAAACCTCAGATCATGTACCCAGTCCGCATCATTGCTACTATCATCTTTCAACTTAGTTTTCTCTAGGAACATATATTAAACATAGGGAAGCAACAACGCGAGCTATTGATCTACAACATTATTTGCAAAATACTATCAGGACTAAGTTCATGATAAACTAAAGTTCAATTAATCATATTACTTAAGAACTCCTACTTAGATAGACATCCCTCTAATCATCAAAGTGATCACGTGATCCAAATCAACTAAACCATAACCGATCATCACGTGAAATGGAGTAGTTTTCAATGGTGAACATCACTATATTGATCATATCTACTATATGATTCACGCTCGACCTTTCGGTCTCAGTGTTCCGAGGCCATATCTGCATATGCTAGGCTCGTCAAGTTTAACCTGAGTATTCTGCGTGTGCAAAACTGGCTTGCACCCGTTGTAGATGGACGTAGAGCTTATCACACCCGATCATCACATGGTGTCTGGGCATGACGAACTTTGGCAACGGTGCATACTCAGGGAGAACACTTTTATCTTGAAAATTTTGTGAGAGATCATCTTATAATGCTACCGTCAATCAAAGCAAGATAAGATGCATAAAAGATAAACATCACATGCAATCAATATAAGTGATATGATATGGCCATCATCATCTTGTGCTTGTGATCTCCATCTCCGAAGCACCATCATGATCACCATCGTCACCGGCGCGACACCTTGATCTCCATCCTAGCATCGTTGTTGTCTCGCCAACTATTGCTTCTATGACTATCGCTACCGCTTAGTGATAAAGTAAAGCAATTACAGGGCGATTGCATTGCATACAATAAAGCGACAACCATATGGCTCCAGCCAGTTGCCGATAACTCGGTTACAAAACATGATCATCTCATACAATAAAATATAGCATCATGCCTTGACCATATCACATCACAACATGCTACGGGCTGAGCAAGAACCGTTCTTACCTACACATCAAAACCACAACGATAGTTCGTCAAGTTAGTGTTGTTTTAACCTTCTCAAGGACCGGGCGTAGCCACACTCAATTCAACTAAAGTTGGAGAAACTGACACCCGCTAGTCACCTGTGTGCATAGCACGGCGGTAAAACCAGTCTTGCGTAAGCGTATGCGTAATGTCGGTCCGGGCCGCTTCATCCAACAATACCGCCGAACCAAAGTATGACATGCTGGTAAGCAGTATGACTTGTATCGCCCACAACTCACTTGTGTTCTACTCGTGCATATAACATCTATGCATAAAATCTGGCTCGGATGCCACTGTTGGGGAACGTAGTATTTTCAAAAAATTTCCTACGCACACACAGGATCATGGTGATGCATAGCAACGAGAGGGGAGAGTGTTGTCCATGTACCCTCGTAGACCGAAAGCGGAAGCATTAGCACAACGCGGTTGATGTAGTCGTACGTCTTCATGATCCGACCGATCCAACTACCGAATGTATGGCACCTCCGAGTTCAGCACACGTTCAGCTCGATGACGTCCCGCGAACTCCGATCCAGCAGAGCTTCACAGGAGAGTTTCGTCAGCATGACGGCGTGGTGACAGTGATGATGTTGCTACCGATGCAGGCTTCGCCTAAGCACCGCTACGATATGACCGAGGTGGAATATGGTGGAGGGGGGGCGCACACGGCTGGAATAGATCAACAGATCAACTTGTGTCTATGGGGTGCCCCCCGCCCCCGTACATAAAGGAGCAAGGGAGGAGGAGGCCAGCCCTAGGAGGGGCGCGCCAAGGGAGTAGGATTCCTACTCCTAGTAGGAGTAGGTTTCCTCCTTTCCTAGTCCAACTAGGAGAAGGGGGGAAAGGAGGGGAGGGGAGAAGGAAGGGAGAGGGGGGTCGCGCCCCAAACCCCTTGTCCAATTCGGACTAGGCTTGGGAGGGGCGCCTGCCACCTCCTGGCTGCTGCCTCTCCTTCCCACTAAGGCCCATTAAGGCCCAATACTCTTCCCCGTATTCCCGTAACTCCCCGGTACTCCGAAAAATACCCGAATCACTCGGAACCTTTACGATGTCCGAATATAGTCGTCCAATATATCGATCTTTACGTCTCGACCATTTCGAGACTCCTCGTCATGTCCCCGATCTCATCCGGGACTCCGAACTACCTTCGGTACATCAAAACACAAAAACTCATAATATAATCATCACGGAAACTTTAAGCGTGCGGACCCTACGGGTTCGAGAACTATGTAGACATGACCGAGACATGTCTCCGGTCAATAACCAATAGCGGAACCTGGATGCTCATATTGGCTCCTACATATTCTATGAAGATCTTTATCGGTCAAACCGCATAACAACATACGTTGTTCCCTTTGTCATCAGTATGTTACTTGCCCGAGATTTGATCGCCGGTATCTCAATACCTAGTTCAATCTCGTTACCGGCAAGTCTCTTTACTCATTCCGTAATACATCATCCCGCAACTAACTCATTAGTTACAATGCTTGCAAGGCTTATAGTGATGTGCATTACCGAGTGGGCCCAGAGATACCTCTCCGACAATCTGAGTGACAAATCCTAATCTCGAAATACGCCAACCCAACAAGTACCTTCGGAGACACCTGTAGAGCACCTTTATAATCACCCAGTTACGTTGTGACGTTTGGTAGCACACAAAGTGTTCCTCCGGTAAACGGGAGTTGCATAATCTCATAGTCATAGGAACATGTATAAGTCATGAAGAAAGCAATAGCAACATACTAAACGATCAAGTGCTAAGCTAACGGAATGGGTCAAGTCAATCACATCATTCTCCTAATGATGTGATCCCGTTAATCAAATGACAACTCATGTCTATGGCTAGGAAACATAACCGTCTTTGATCGACGAGCTAGTCAAGTAGAGGCATACTAGTGACACTCTGTTTGTCTATGTATTCACACATGTATCATGTTTCCAGTTAATACAATTCTAGCATTGAATAATAAACATTTATCATGATATAAGGAAATAAATAATAACTTTATTATTGCCTCTTGGGCATATTTCCTTCAACTGCTGCGGAGCCTGACCCTGTGCCTCCTCTGGAGAAGGTGTGGGTCGTTGTCTACGGCTTGCCTAGAGGTGGCAGGGCGGCGCCGAGGGGTGGCAAGCTTGCGCACATCCTCAAGGCGATCTCCGAGCCGGTGGGCAAGTTGGTGAATGCTAACCTGGCATCCTTCGAGGATGATGGCCCCGCCCGCATTGAGATCCTCTGCCCCACTCCGGCAGAGATTGATGGTCTGTCCCTGATATTCTACTTTGGCACTAAGGGGAAGTGTCTCACCTTCGAGCTTGAGTCTCCGGTTCCTGAGGATCTGCTTGGGCCAATCCCCGCTGCCACTGTGCCTCGCATGGGTGATGGGCATGGTGGGGGTGAGGCCTTGTCTGGTGGGAGCTCGTCTAGTGAGGATGACGATGATGATGATGTTTCTCCGACTCCGTCTGATGGGCGACGTAGCCCGGTTTCTGCTGGTGGTTGATAACCCATAAGTATAGGGGATCAATTGTAGGCTCTTTCGATAAGTAAGGGTGTCGAACCCAACGAGGAGCTAAAGGTAGAACAAATATTCCCTCAAGTTCTATCGACCACCGATACACCTCTATGCACGCTTAACGTTCGCTTTACCTAGAACAAGTATGAAACTAGAAGTACTTTGAAGGTGTTGTTGGATAGGTTTGCAAGAATATAAAGAGCACATAAATAAAAACTAGGGGTTGTTTAGATAAAGACACAATAAAGTTACTATAGCGAGTGTGGAAAAGTGGTGGTAGGAGTTACGAAATTGTCCCTAAGCAATTGACTACTTTACTAGACCGATAGCAAGTTTTATGTGGGAGAGGCCACTGCTAGCATGTCATCCCTGACATGGAATTCTATGCACTTATGATTGGAACTATTAGCAAGTGTAGCGACCAGACCTCAAACAGTTTGATCTCTGTGCATAAGTGTCATCCCTGGATCGGTAATGCTGACACGCACAGTACTTGAAGGATTTATAACAGAGTAGCAATCACACACTTATTACATCGAATGTCTCAAAAGAGAACTTATTACAATAAATATGGCTTAAGGCCATCTAATACGATAACAGCGGAAGGCTTGGAAGATAAAGTGAGTCCATCAACTCCAACGGCATCACTGAGTGAAAGACCATGACCTAAGGCTCCTTACTCGTCGTCTGAAAAGTCTGCAACATGATACGTTGCAGCCCGAAAACGGGTCAGCACATGGAATATGCTGGCAATGTAACACAAGAGAGTAATGAATGGAATAAAGCTATCACTACATGCATATATGGCTGGTGGAGGCTATATGGTTAAGTATGTTTTGCGAAAAGCCAATTTTTCCCTACAACAAAGGAATATATTTTATTTAACTATCATGGTGGTTGTTAAACATTGAGAATGGTAAACCCCATCTCAATCCCAATTAAAAATAATCATTAACCCAATCAAGTTATATAATTAAGAGTGATGAGATCCACATGATAATCCAAGAACCAGATACTCAAGATGTCCATAACCGGGGACACGGCTAACCATGATTAGTTTGTACATTCTGCAGAGGTTTGTGCACTGTTCCCCACAAGACCCGATCTCCTCCGTCGGATTTCTCGCACTACATGATGTTTGAGAAACGGATGACCGAGACACAGTCTTTCCGAAGAGGTCCCCTTAACCGATAGATAGGTCGGTACACCTACAATCCCCTACATCTGCTAGCCCATCATGGAAAGGTTTCCCACAACTTACTCAACTATGCCAGAGCCCATAATGGCATGTGGCTGCACACGGAAGTTTCTAGCATGAAAAATCTTATGATCCCTTTGAGCCTGGGTGGCAGTCCATAGGAGAATCACACGGTACCCCGGGATTTCCAAAAATACAGGCAATCACTGGAATTCCCCAGGTGCCTCAATCCACCCAGATGTGTATTAAAATTGCCACCTTAAGTTGAACCATTAATTAACCATCTCACATATGTCATGGATACACTCAAACCCAATCCACGTCTACAAGCATAGCATAGCAATATAAGCGACGTAGAAGTAACTCCCAAAGGTTTGATAATAAACAGGTGAATAGGTACTACCTCATCTACTTTCCAAACCCACAATTTAAATCAGACCTAACCATGCAATTGTTTGAGGATTGATCTAATGCAATAAAACTGGGTAGTAAAGAGGTATGATCAAAGTGTTATTTGCCTTGCTGATGATCCGCGATACCTAGAGACTCGTAGTAGCACGCTTCGCACTCCGGGTACTCTAACGCAAACAAACAAGCATACAATAAGCAATCAAGCAAGGGCACTGGTAAAACTCAAGTAAGAGAAACTAACCAGAAAGTTCAACTTAAGAACTCCGGTTTGCAAAAAGAATCAAATCAAACGAAGCAACAAAACTCAAACGGCGAAAGAAATAAGCTTCGTTTACTAATATGGACTAAAATCAAATTTTACAGTAGCAAAAACTTGTTTAAGTTGGTTAAACAGAAAGAGGGTTTCGAGATGAAACTCTAGGCGCTTGAATCGCCTAATTCCGATAAACGAGCGAAAAGTTATACTGGAATGAAAATCGGATCAAAAATCGCGATAAAAAATAATCGCGGAAAATCCGAGAAAAAGAAAAACAGACGAACAGGCTAACGAACGAACGTTCGCTGTCTGCGGCTAAACGGTGAAAACCGTTCATTAAAACGAACTAACGAACGGGCGTTCGCTAAATAACTAAACCGAAAAAATAAACCGAACCGGATCTAAAATAGCGAATCTAGGTTTAGAAAAAAAACATCGGTTCTCTTGCGAAAACCGAGGCGGTGGCGGCGGGCGGCTCCGGCGAGGCGGCGCGGGGCGGCGGCTCCGGGCGGCGGCGGCGACGCGCGGCGCGCTGCGGCGACGACGGGCTAGGGTTGGGGTTTGGGTGGGCTGCAGCGGCTGGTGGACTTCGGCGGCTCGGGGTGGCGGCTTATAAAGGCCCCCCGGGCGGAGTCCCGCTCGGGTATGGCCCGAAGTCGGTTTGACTTTTTTTTTAATAATTTCGACGTGCAGAAAAAGAAAGAAAAGAAATACTAAACGGACTCCAAAAATCCCGAAATAAATTTTCCCCGTCCTCTAAAAATAGGCCGGACAAGGTGAGCATTTATTTGGGCCTAAAATGCAATTTTGAAAAACGCATATTTTTCCTAATTCAAATAAAATAGCGATAAAACTCTGAAATAAAATCTTATTTGATTTTAATATTAAATCCCTGATATTTCTTTATTTTGAGGAAGTCATTTTATCCTCTCTCTTTTATTTTAATAAAAGAAATATTCGAAGAGAAAATAATTAAAAACAAACGATCCTCTTTTCAAAATTCGAGAAAATTTCGAATATGAAAATAATGAAATCCCCAACTCTCTCCGCGGGTCCTTGAGTTGCATAGAATTTCTAGGATCAAACCAAAATGCAACAAAAATATGATATGCAATGATGATCTAATGTATAGCATTCCAAATTGAAAATTTGGGATGTTACAAACCTACCCCCCTTATGATGAATCTCGCCCTCGAGATTCAGGTTGGCTAGAAAATAGGTGTGGGTGATCTTTCTCTAGGTCTTCCTCCCGTTCCCAGGTGGCTTCATCCTCGGTATGGTGGCTCCACTGAACTTTGCAGAATTTGATAACCTTGCTGCGTGTGACACAGCTGGCAAACTCGAGTATCTTGACTCGTTTCTCCTCATAGGTCAAATCACTATCCAACTGTATCACTTCCAGCGGCACTGTATCTCTCAGAGGAATATCAGCCATCTCTGCGTGGAACTTCTTTAACTGAGAAACGTGGAACACATCGTGAACTCCTGACAATCCTTTGGGCAATTCCAACTTGTAAGCAATTTCTCCCATACGTTCCAAAACCTTGTATGGTCCCACAAAACGTGGCGCTAATTTTCCCTTAACTCCAAAGCGCTTTACTCCTCGAAGTGGAGATACATGAAGATACACTCTGTCTCCAACTTCGTAAACTGTCTCCTTGCGTCTAGAATCCGCATAGCTCTTCTTCCTGGATTGGGCTACCTTGAGTCTATCGTGAATCAGCTTAACCTTCTCTTCAGACTCTTTAATCAAATCTGGTCCAAACAATTGTCGGTCTCCAACTTCGTCCCACAACAACGGTGTTCTGCACCTCCTTCCGTACAGTGCTTCGAAAGGGCCATCTTCAAACTGGCTTGATAACTGTTGTTATATGAGAACTCTGCGTAAGGCAAATTATCGTCCCAACTAGATCCATAATCTAGTGCACAAGCTCTCAACATGTCTTCCAGAATCTGATTGACTCTCTCAGTCTGCACATCTGTCTGCGGGTGAAAAGTTGTACTGAACTCTAGCCTGGTTCCCAAAGTTTCATGCAACTGATTCCAAAACTTTGAAGTAAACTGGGTTCCTCTATCTGATACAATGGTCCTCGGAACTCCATGCAGGCATACGATCCTGGTCATGTATATCTTTGCCAACTTAGCACTGCTGTAAGTGGTCTTTACTGGGATGAAATGAGCTACTTTCCTCAAACGATCGACTACAACCCATATGGAGTCATAGCCTGAACGAGTCCTGGGTAATCCCGTGATAAAATCCATGCCTAGTTTATCCCACTTCCATTCGGGTATCGGCAATGGTTGTAGCAATCCTGCTGGCTTCTGATGCTCTGCCTTTACTCTCTAACATACATCACAAACTACTACATACTCCGCAATATCCTTCTTCATTCCGGTCCACCAGAAACTATCCTTCAAATCCAGATACATCTTGGTATTTCCTGGGTGAATCGAATATGGCGAATCATGGGCCTCTTGCCGAATCAACTTCCTGATCTCTTGATCATTTGGCACATATACACGGTCCTCAAACCATAAGGTATCGTGCTCATCCTCACGAAATCCTTTAGCTTTTCCTTTACTCATTCTTTCCTTTACTTCGGCTATCTCCTTGTCCGTCTTCTGAGCTTCTCTGATCTTTTTCATTAAAGTAGACTGAATCTCCAATGCTGCTACATAGCCTCTTGGAACTATCTCCAAAAATAGCTCGCGAAGGTCTTCTGCCAACTCCTTGGGTAATTCTCCGGTCATGAGTGTATTGACATGACTTTTGCGGCTCAACGCATGAGCTACTATGTTAGTATTTCCGGGATGATAATGCAATCTCATATCATAATCCTCAATGAGCTCTAACCATCTCCTCTGCCTGAGATTCAACTCCTGCGTGAAGATATACTTCAAACTCTTGTGATCCGTGTATACCTCACAATGGTTTCCGATGAGAAAATGTCTCCATGTCTTCAACGCATGCACTACGGCTGCTAACTCCAAATCATGTGTAGCATAATTTAACTCATGGGTTTTAAGCTGTCGTGAGGCATATGAAACAACTCTTCCCTCCTGCATAAGTACGGCTCCAAGTCCTCGACGAGAAGCATCGCAATACACTTCATAATCCTTGCGTTGATCTGGCAGAATCAACACTGGTGATGTAACCAAGCGTCTCTTCAACTCCTGAAAACTGGCCTCACATTCCTCAGTCCATTTGAATTTGGTGTCCTTCTTCAACAACTCCGTCATAGGCTTTGCAATCTTTGAGAAATTTTTAATGAACCTCCGGTAGTATCCTGCGAGTCCAAGAAAACTCCGGATCTCTCCAACTGTCGTGGGTGACTCCCAATTTGTCATAGTGACAACCTTTATGGGATCTACTGCTATTCCTTCTCCGGATATAACATGTCCAAGAAATCCAACTTCCTTCAGCCAAAACTCACACTTGCTGAACTTGGCGTATAACTGATGTTCCCTGAGCCTCCCAAGTACCAAACGCAAGTGCTCCTTATGTTCTTCTTCATTCTTTGAGTAGACCAGAATGTCATCAATGAACACCACGACGAACTTATCCAAAAACTCCATAAACACTTTGTTCATCATGTTCATAAAATAGGCAGGTGCGTTAGTCAGGCCAAATGACATAACGGTATACTCATATAGCCCGTACCTCGTGGTAAAAGCTGTCTTAGGTATATCCTGCTCTCGAATCTTCAGCTGGTGATACCCTGATCGCAAGTCGATCTTGGAAAACACTTTAGCTCCTTGCAGCTGGTCAAACAAATCATTGATCATCGGCAGTGGGTACTTGTTCTTGATCGTCACCTCATTTAGTCCTCGATAATCAACAATCATCCTTAACGATCCATCCTTCTTCTCCACTAGAAATACTGGTGATCCCCAAGGTGACGAACTTGGGCGTATATAACCTTTATCTAGTAACTCCTTAATCTACTTCTTAATTTCCTCCAAATCCTTTGCGGGCATTCTGTACGGTCTCTTAGATATTGGCCCTGTGGCTGGCAAAAGCTCAATCAAAAACTCAATGTCTCTATCCGGTGGCATGCCTAGCAACTCTTCTGGAAATACATCCGGAAAATCCTTCACCACTGGTACTTCCTCCTGTACAACTCCTGATAAGGAATTTACTTGAGTCCTATTCGGCACATGCCGGGATACATACTTGATCCTTCTTCCTTCTGGGGTGGTAAGCAAAACCGTCTTACTGGCGCAATCGATGTTTCCTCCATACATCGATAGCCAATCCATACCCAGAATCACATCCAAACCTTGCGACTCCAAAATTATCAGACCTGAGGGGAAAACATGCCTACCTATGGTCAATGGCATCTGAAAACATCCATGGCTTGCCATATACTCTGCTTCGGGTGAGGTTACTAGCATAGGTGTCTTAAGAACTCTAGTGGGAAACTTATACTTATCCACAAATCCCCTTGATATGTATGAATGCGATGCACCAGTATCGAAAAGTACGACTGCAGTAAAGTACTTAACCGAAAACTTACCTATTACTGCATCTGGCTGGGCTTCAACCTCCTCCACATTAACGTGGTTCACTTGTCCCCTGTTGAAAGGGTTGGGCTTCTTCCCAGAGCTTCCATTGCTGTTTCCATTCTTGGCTTCAGGACATTCATTGGCGTAATGTCCGGTCTTCTGGCACTTATAGCAAGTAATGTGGCTTAGATCTTTCTTGGCGGGTGTTGCCGGGTTGGAACGGTTCTGTCCACTACTTCCTCCATTACCATTACCGTTCTTGGAGCCACTATGGTTGTGCGAACTTCCTCCATTATGAGTGTGGCCTCCATGGTTATGAACAAGTCCTCCCGAGTTCGGGGTGAAACGGGGTTTCTGCTGGGCTCCAGAATTATACTTCCCTTGTCCATACTTCCTCTTGTGGCTGTCAATCTGCTGCTGCTTCCCTTCAAGCATGAGGGCTCTATCCACCAACTCCTGGTAGTTATTGAAATTTGCCACCATCAACTGCGTGCTCAGCTCATCATTTAGTCCTTCCAGAAACTTCTCCTTCTTAGCTGCATCTGTAGCAACGTCATCTGGGGCATAACATGCTAGCTTACTAAATTCATCCACATACTGGCCAACAGTGCGCCCTCCTTGGCGTAAGTTGTGAAATCTCGTTTCTTCATGGCCATAGCTCC
Source organism: Triticum aestivum (assembly GCF_018294505.1). NCBI lineage: Eukaryota > Viridiplantae > Streptophyta > Magnoliopsida > Poales > Poaceae > Triticum > Triticum aestivum. The sequence goes on along the minus strand of NC_057796.1, from coordinate 196,468,328 downwards.
TGCTGAAACATGGGCAGTGCGAAAAGCCTGCTGGAACTGGTCCCATGTCATAGTGTTAATGGGGTAAGTGACTATGAAATTCTCCCACCATGATGCTGCGGGTCCATCAAGCTGATGTGCGGCAAAACACACTCTCTCCGCATCTGTGCATCCTGCAGTAGTCAACTCCCTTTCAATCTTGCGGAGCCAATCATCTGCAACAATCGGGTCAGTGCTACTAGAGAACACCGGCGGATTCAGCCTAAGAAAACGGGCTAAGTGATCAACTGGTGGTGGTGGTGGTGGGTTGTTGTTGTTGTTGTTCCCCTGGTTCTGATTCTGGACTAGTATCTACATCAATGAATTTTGCTACTGGATCAACTGAGTGAGCTCCGGTGGGAAAGCAAATCCATTGTCGCGTCTCGGAGGCATCTGCTGGGTTTAGAAGAGATGAGAAAACAGAATAGAATGAGGTCTAGGGGGGAAACACTACCCATACGCACATGAGACAAACACAAACATAACACTCAATCAATCAAACAAGGGCATACAATCGGTCTAGAACTATCGTTACAAAAGTGCTTGGACTATACTATATACATGGTGGAATACTACTACTGATATGGTGGTCTACTAGAAAAATTGATCGGTCGAAGACTCCATAATATCTGCTCCAGCTTCATGAACATGGTCATCATCGCTATCGTCAGGGTCCGAGTCAGTGTCGTCGATGATGATGTAGTTCTCCGGGCAAGTGGAATCGTCATCTTCTCCTCCTGGCGTGGGATCTCCCATGAAAAATCCTAGCTTCCTTGTCAGGTCGTCATTCTTCTCCACTAGTACGACGATTTCCTCCATATAATCTTCGCGTGTAGCCTTGAGTTCTTCCTCCAGCTCCGTGATCCTTGTCATTGCCTTCTTCAAGTCTGTCATGCCTGCGCACATCTGATTCTCCTGGCGTCGAATGTGCTGGTTTAACTCCTGGATGAAAGCGGCAATCGATCTATCCTTCCTGGTGCTGATCATCTCCCATTGCTCATCTCGGCGCCCACAAATCTGGTAGATAGTGTCCTTGAGATCATTGTGGTAAACTTCTCCAATGTGTACCATGGTAATGTGAGCTGCCATACTCTTTCCTAAACTCCAGGTTGATGCATCAAAAGAAAACTCTATGGGCTCAGTGACTGGCGTGAATGTCCTTCCTGGAACTTGAACTTGAATCATCAAGCGCTCCTCTTCTGGTAAAGTGGCGTTGTAAGTCCCGGTGAAGCTTGGTATTCCGATGTTCAGGTACCTAGTGACTTCCTTCAAGTGGCGTCCAAAAGGTGTGTCTTCATCCGGTTGCGTGAACTTGATCGTTGCATCCGCCATCCTAAAGAGTAGAAAATGGAGAGGAGTCAGAAATGAGAAGAGAGTAGTGATCTAGGGCTTTAGCTTAGTGGTCGTGTCCTACAGTCAGCGTGTGCTCTGATACCATCTTTGTAGAGACCAGACCTCAAACAGTCTGATCTCTGTGCATAAGTGTCATCCCTGGATCGGTAATGCTGACACGCACAGTACTTGAAGGATTTATAACAGAGTAGCAATCACACACTTATTACATCGAATGTCTCAAAAGAGAACTTATTACAATAAATATGGCTTAAGGCCAACTAATACGATAACAGCGGAAGGCTTGGAAGATAAAGTGAGTCCATCAACTCCAACGGCATCACTGAGTGAAAGACCATGACCTAAGGCTCCTTACTCGTCGTCTGAAAAGTCTGCAACATGATACGTTGCAGCCCGAAAATGGGTCAGCACATGGAATATGCTGGCAATGTAACACAAGAGAGTAATGAACAGAATAAAGCTATCACTACATGCATATATGGCTGGTGGAGGCTGTATCGTTAAATATGTCTTGCGAAAAGCCAATTTTTCCCTACAACAAAGGAACATATTTTACTTAACTATCATGGTGGTTGTTAATCATTGAGAATGGTAAACCCCATCTCAATCCCAATTAAAAATAATCATTAACCCAATCAAGTTATATAATTAAGAGTGATGAGATCCACATGATAATCCAAGAACCAGATACTCAAGATGTCCATAACCGGGGACACGGCTAACCATGATTAGTTTGTACACTCTGCAGAGGTTTGTGCACTTTTCCCCACAAGACTCGATCTCCTCCGTTGGATTTCTCGCACTACATGATGTTTGAGAAACGGATGACCAAGACACAGTCTTTCGAAGAGGTCCCCTTAACCGATAGATAGGCCGGTACACATACAATCCCCTACATCTGCTAGCCCATCATGGAAAGGTTTCCCACAACTTACTCAACTATGCCAGAGCCCATAATGGCATGTGGCTGCACACAGAAGTTTCTAGCATGAAAAATCTTATGATCCCTTTGAGCCTGGGTGGCAGTCCATAGGAGAATCACACGGTACCCCGGGATTTCCAAAAATACAGGCAATCACTGGAATTCCCCAGGTGCCTCAATCCACCCAGATGTGTATTAAAGTTGTCACCTTAAGTTGAACCATTAATTAACCATCTCACATATTTCATGGATACACTCAAACCCAATCCACGTCTACAAGCATAGCATAGCAATATAAGCGACGTAGAAGTAACTCCCAAAGGTTTGATAATAAACAGGTGAATAGGTACTACCTCATCTACTTCCCAAACCCACAATTTAAATCAGATCCTAACCATACAATTGTTTGAGGATTGATCTAATGCAATAAAACTGGGTAGTAAAGAGGTATGATCAAAGAGTTACTTGCCTTGGTGATGATCCGCGATACCTAGAGACTCGTAGTAGCACGCTTGGCACTCCGGGTACTCTAACGCAAACAAACAAGCATACAATAAGCAATCAAGCAAGGGCACAGGTAAAACTCAAATAAGAGAAACTAACCAGAAAGTTCAACTTAAGAACTCCGGTTTGCAAAAAGATTCAAATCAAACGAAGCAACAAAACTCAAACGGCGAAAGAAACAAGCTTTGTTTACTAATCTGGCCTAAAATCAAATTTAACAGTAGCAAAAACTTATTTAATTTGGTTAAACAGAAAGAGGGTTTCGAGATGAAACTCTAGGCGCTTGAATCGCCTGATTCCGATAAACGAGCGAAAAGTTATACTGGAACGAAAATCGGATCAGAAATCGCGATCGAAAATAATCGCGGAAAATCCGAGAAAAAGAAAAACTGACGAACATGCTAACGAACGAACGTTCGCTGTCTGCGGCTAAACGGCGAAAACCGTTCGTTAAAACGAACTAACGAACGGGCGTTCGCTAAATAACTAAACCGAAAAAAATAAACCGAACCGGATCTAAAAAACGAATCTAGGTTTAGAAAAAAAACGTCGGTTCTCTTGCGAAAACCGAGGCGGCGGCGGCTACCTCCAGCGTAAGTCCGGCGAACGACGGCGGCGGCGGGCGGCGGGGCGGCGGCACCGGGCGGCGGGGCGGCGGCGGCGTCGGGCTAGGGTTGGGGTTTGGGTGGGCTGCGGCGGCTGGTGGGCTTCGGCGGCTCGGGGTGGTGGCTTATAAAGGCCCCCCGGGCGGAGTCCCGCTCGGGTACGGCCCGGAGTCGGTTTGACTTTTTGTAAATAATTCCGACGTGCAGAAAAAGAAAGAAAAGGAATACTAAACGGACTCCAAAAATCCCGAAATAAATTTTCCCCGTCCTCTAAAATCTTATTTCCACGTGCCGGACAAGGTGAACTTTAGTTGAGCCTAAAATGCAATTTTGAGAAACGCATATTTTTCCTAATTCAAATAAAATAGCGATAAAACTCCGAAATAAAATCTTATTTGATTTTAATATTAAATCCCCGATATTTCTTTATTTTGAGGAAGTCATTTTAGCCTCTCTCTTTTATTTTAATAAAAGAAATATTTAAAGAGAAAATAATTAAAAACAAACGATCCTCTTTTCAAAATTCGAGAAAAATTCGAATATGAAAATAATGAAATCCCCAACTCTCTCCGCGGGTCCTTGAGTTGCGTAGAATTTCTAGGATCAAACCAAAATGCAACAAAAATATGATATACAATGATGATCTAATGTATAACATTCCAAATTGAAAAATTGGGATGTTACAGCAAGCATCCGTAACTATTAACGTTCATTAAGGTAAAACCCAACCATAGCATTAAAATATATGGGTCCCCCTTCAATCCAGTATGCATCAATTTCTATGCTAGGTTGAAGCTTCTGTCACTCTTGCCCTTCAATACATAGTCCTATCAACATACAACTAACCCTATGATGTGATCCACGCGCGCGCTCATATGATGGGCACCAAAGGACAGCAACATAACCACAAGAAAATTAAACCAATCATAGCAATTCACCAATTACCGATAGGACAACAAAAATCTACTCAAACATCATAGGATGGCAACACATCATTGGATGATAATATGAAGCATAAAGCACCATGTTCAAGTAGAGGGTACAGCGGGTTGCGGGAGAGTGGACCGTTGTAGATAGATGGGGGGAGGTGATGGAGATGTTGGTGAAGATGACGGAGGTGTTGGTGTAGATTGCGGTGATGATGATGGCCCCGGCGGCGTTCCGGCGCCACCGGAAGCGAGGGGGGAGAGCCCCCCTCCTTCTTCTTCTTCCTTGACCTTCTCCCTAGATGGGAGAAGGGTTTCCCCTCTGGTCCATGGTCTCCATGGCGTGGGAGGGGCGAGAGCCCCTCCGAGATTGGATCTGTCTCTCTCTGTTTTTGCGCTCTGGATTCTGCCCTTTCACCGTTTCTTTTATAACCGGAGATCCGTAACTCCGATTGAATTGAAATTTGAACACGATTTTTATCCGGATATTAGCTTTCTTGCGGCGAAAGAAGGGCAACAACTGCCTTACGGGGTGTCCACGAGGGTCAGAGGCGCCCCCCTGCCTCGTGGCCCCCTTGGGCATCGTCTCGCGATGATTCCACTTCCCAAAAATTAGATATATTTCAAAAAAATCTCTGTCAGTTTTTATTCTGTTTGGACTCCGTTTGATATGGATTTTCTTCGAAACAAAAAACATGCAACAAACAGGAACTGGCACTGGGCACTGGATCAATATGTTAATCCCAAAAATAGTATAAAAAGTTGCCAAAAGTATGTAAAAGTTGTAGAATATTGGCATGGAACAATCAAAAATTATAGATACGACGGAGACGTATCAGCATCCCCAAGCTTAATTCCTGCTCGTCCTCGAGTAGGTAAATGATAAAAAAATAATTTTTGATGTGAAATGCTACCTAGCATAATCTTGATCATGTAATCTAATCATGGCATGAATATTAAGACACAAGTGATTCAAAGCAATAGTCTATCATTTGACATTAAGACAATAATACTTCAAGCATACTAATAAAGCAATCATGTTTTTTCAAAATAACATGGCCAAAGAAATTTATCCCTACAAAATCATATAGTCTGGCTATGCTCCATATTCACCACACAAAGCATTCAAATCATGCACAACCCCGATGACAAGCCAAACAATTGTTTCATACTTTTGACGTTCTCAAACCTTTTCAACTTTCACGCAATACATGAGTGTGAACCATGGACATAGCACTATAGGTGGAATGGAATATGATGGTGGAGGTTGTGTGGAGAAGGCAAAAAGGATAAAGTCTCACGTCGACGCGGCTAATCAACGGGCTATGGAGATACCCATCAATTGATGTCAATGCGAGGAGTAGGGATTGCCATGCAACGGATGCACTAAGAAAGTGTATGAAAGCTCAAACTGGAAACTAAGTGGGTGTGCATCCAACTTGCTTGCACATGAAGACCTCGGGCATTTGAGGAAGCCCATCATCAGAATATACAAGCCAAGTTCTATAATGAAAATTCCCACTAGTATATGAAAGTGATAACTCAAGAGACTCTCTATATGAAGAACATGGTGCTACTCTGAAGCACAAGTGTGGTAAAAGGATATTAACATTGTCCCTTCTCTCTTTTTCTCTCATTTTTTTGGGCCTTCTTTTTTTAGGCCTTTCTCTTTTTTTTCTTTTTTATTTTTTTTATTTTTTCGTCCGGAGTCTCATCCTGACTTCTGGGGGAATCATAGTCTCCATCATCCTTTCCTCACTAGGACAATGCTCTAATAATGATGATCATCACACTTTTATTTACTTACAACTCAATATTCCAACTCGATGCTAGAACAAATATATGACTCTATATGAATGCCTCTGACGGTGTACCGGGATGTGCAATGATCGTAGCAATGACATCAAAAAAACGGACAAGCCATGAAAACATCATGCTAGCTATCTTACGATCATGCAAAGAAATATGACAATAAATGCTCAAATCATGTATATGATGATGATGGAAGTTGCATGGCAATATATCTCGGAATGGCTATGGAAATGTCATGATAGGTAGGTATGGTGGCTGTTTTGAGGAAGATATAAGGAGGCTTATGTGTGACAGAGCATATCATATCACGGGGTTTGGATGCACCAGCGAAGTTTGCACCAACTCTCGAGGTGAGAAAGGGCAATGCACGGTATCGAAGAGGCTAGCAATGATGGAAGGGTGAGAGTGCGTATAAAGCATGGGTTCAACATTAGTCATAAAGAACTCACATACTTATTGCAAAAGTCTATTAGCTATCGAAACAAAGTACTACGTGCATGCTCCTAGGGGGGTAGATTGGTAGGAAAAGACCATCGCTCGTCCCCGACCGCCACTCATAAGGAATACAATCAATAAATACCTCATGCTCCAACTTCGTTACATAACGGTTCACCATACGTGCATGCTACGGGAATCACAAACTTCAACACAAGTATTTCTACAATCCACAACTACCCTCTAGCATGACTCTAATATCACCATCTTTATATCGCAAAACTATTGCAAGGAATCAAACATATCATATTCAGTGATCTACAAGTTTTATGTAGGATTTTATGACTAACCATGTGAATGACCAATTCCTGTCAACTCTCTAAATAGATATAAGTGAAGCAAGAGAGTTTAATTCTTTCTACAAAAGATATGCCCACGCTCTAACAAATATAGGTGAAGCAAAAGAGCATTCTACAAATGACGGTTTTCTATGTGAAGAGAAACAGGCAATCCAAACTTCAAATGATATAAGTGAAGTACATGAAGCATTCTATAAAGCCATACTCAAAAGATATAAGTGAAGTGCAAAGAGCATTATATAAATCAACCATGGACTATATCATACCAGCATGGTGCATAAAATAAAAATGAAAACTAAATGCAAAAGACGCTCCAAGATTTGCACATATCGCATGAACGAAACGAATCCGAAAACATACCGATACTTGTTGAAGAAAGATGGGATGCCTTCCGGGGCATCCCCAAGCTTAGACGCTTGAGTCTCCTTAAATATTTACTTGGGGTGCCTTGGTCATCCCCAAACTTGAGCTCTTGCCTCTCCTCCTTCTCCTCACATCGAGACCTCCTCGATCTTCGAACACTTCATCCACACAAAACTCAACAGAAAACTCGGTAAGATCCGTTAGTATAATAAAGCAAATCACTACTCTAAGTACTGTTGCAATCCAATCCATATTTTGTTTGTGCATTGTAGCTACTATAATATAACTTTTCCATGGCTTAATCCACTAATATAAATCGATAGTTTCATCAAAAAAAGCAAACTATGCATCAAAAACAGAATCTGTCTTAAACAGGACAGTATGTAATAATCTGAACATTCACCATACCTCTGGTACTCCAAAATTTCTGCCAAAATTAGGAAAAATAAACAATTTGTATAGAAAGACAGTGAAAAAAGCTTCAGAACCGTTTGACATTCCAGTAAAAAATTAAAATCACGCACTACAGCCAAAGTTTCTGTTCTGCACCGCACAAACCAACAAGTAATCTAAAACATCCTAAAGGCAAACCTTGGCACATTATTTTTATTTTTAAACATTATAAAAGCACACAACAGAAATAAATGACTCTCTAAAACTTCCGGGTTGTCTCCCTGGCAGCGCTTTCTTTAAAGGCATTAAGCTAGGCATATAGTGCTCAAGTAATGGATCCACCCGGATCCCAAGGTATATCAAAGCCAATTTTAATTAACAATGACTTGTAATTTAGTAGTGAGCACAAAGTAACATATATCATGTAATGACGAAGTCTAACTCTCTTCCTATGCATCGGCATGTCATAAAAGAACAATTCATGCACACAAAGTAAGGGCCAATACATAGCATAAGCAGTTTCTTGCAATTTTATCGTGTGGGAAACATAGAGAGGTGGATATATAGTTCCTCTCTCATAATAATTGCAAGTAGGAGCAGCAAGCACATGCATATTATATCTATCAAAATCATCATGTGTAGTAGTAAAACGCAACCCATCAATATAATCCTTAATAAGGGCAAACTTCTCCGATATAGTGTAGTCGGGAGAATTCAAAAAGATAATAGGACTATCATGCGTGGGTGCAATAGCAACAATTTCATGTTAACATAAGGAACTATAGCAAGTTCATCTCCATAAGCATAATTCATATTGGCATCTTGGCCACAAACATAGCAAGCATCATCAAAAAGGGATATTTCAAAATAATCAACGGGATCATAACAATTATCATAGCATTCATCCTTCGGTAAGCACGAAGGGAAATTAAACAATGTATGATTTGAAGAGTTACTCTCATTAGAAGGTGGGCACCGGTGATCAATCCGATCTTCCTCCTTTTGTTCTTCGCTCTCCTCATCATCTTTTTCATCCAATGAGCTCACAGTTTCATCAATTTCTTCTTCCATAGACTCCTGCAAAATATTAGTCTCTTCTTGGACAGCGGAGGAGTCCTCAATATATGGTTTAACATAGGCATTAGAAGCATCATTATCATAACAATATTTAAGTATGGCAAAATTTTCAGATTTGTAAAGAGTAGCATCATACTTTCCAATCAAAGAAGCAATTTCATAAGCACCCTTAAAAGCAACAAATTCTTCAATTTGTTGAACATCATAGTAATTATAAACACCCTTAGCATACGAAGATACGATTCCATTATCACTAAACTCACATTGGTAGGGAAGGTGTTTCTTAGGGTCTTCAGAACAACAAGTAAAATCATATATTTCACATAAATTCCAAGCATAGCATTGCAAACGATGAATTTGATCGAGTAAAAGTTTCCCTTTTTGAGATAAGCGGTGTCGCACATAACAAGCATGCTCATCTAAAGATTTGCCCTCAACTAAGCAAATTGGGGTTTCAACACGAGCACAAAGGGATCGAAGATGATCCAAGTAAAAAGCTTCAGGAGTGTGATAGATTTTGAGTGGTTCTTCAACCATTGGTGTAGTAGGTACAACTAATTTTTTTGGTATTTTGCGTTTCCTACCCATAACTAAAGGTAGAAAACAACTTAGAACAGAAAATAAAAACTACTTGGTGATAAAGCAAACAAGCACACACGAGAATATTCACCCCACACTATATGTTGGGGAACGTAGTAATTTCAGAAAAATTCCTACGCACACACATGATCATGGTGATGCATAGCAACGAGAGGGGAGAGTGTGTCCACGTACCCTCGTAGACCGAAAGCGGAAGCGTTAGCACAACGCGGTTGATGTAGTCGTAAGTCTTCACGATCCGACCGATCAAGTACCGAACGTACGGCACCTCCGAGTTCTGCACACGTTCAACTCGATGACGTCCCTCAAACTCCGATCCAGCCGAGCTTTGAGGGAGAGTTCCGTCAGCACGACGGCGTGGTGACGGTGATGATGTTGCCACCGACGCAGGGCTTCGCCTAAGCACCGCTATGATATGATCGAGGTGGATTATGGTGGAGGGGGCCACCGCACACGGCTAAGAGATCAAGAGATCCATTGTTGTGTCTACGGGGTGCCCCCCTCCTCCGTATATAAAGGGAGAGGAGAGGGCCGGCCAAGGGGGGAGTCCTACTCCCACCGGGAGTAGGACTCCTCCTTTTCCTATTTGGAGAGGGAGAGGGAAGGAAGAGGGAGGAGGGAGGAAGGAAAGGGGGGCCGGCCCCCTTCCCAATTCGGATTGGGCTTGGGGGGAGCCCCCTCCCTTGCTCCTTTCCCCTCCTTTCCACTAAAGCCCATTAAGGCCCATATACCTCCCGGGGGTTCCGATAACCTCCCGGTGCTCTGGTATTATCCCGATCTCACCCAAAACCATTCCGGTGTCCAAATATAGTCGTCCAATATATCGATCATTATGTCTCGACCATTTCGAGACTCCTCGTCATGTCTGTGATCACATCCGGGACTCCGAACTACCTTCAGTACATCAAAACACATAAACTCATAATATAACCGTCATCGAACTTTAAGCGTGCGGACCCTACGGGTTCGAGAACTATGTAGACATGACCGAGACACGTCTCCGGTCAATAACCAATAGCGGAACCTGGATGCTCATATTGGCTCCCACATATTCTACGAAGATCTTTATCGGTCAAACCGCATAACAACATACGTTGTTCCCTTTGTCATCGGTATGTTACTTGCCCGAGATTCGATCGTCAGTATCTCAATACCTAGTTCAATCTCGTTACCGGCAAGTCTCTTTACTCATTCCGTAACACATCATCCCGTAACTATCTCATTAGTTACAATGCTTGCAAGGCTTATAGTGATGTGCATTACCGAGTGGGCCCAGAGATACCTCTCCGATAATCGGAGTGACAAATCCTAATCTCGAAATACGCCAACCCAACAAGTACCTTTGGAGACACCTGTAGAGCACCTTTATAATCACCCAGTTACGTTGTGCCGTTTGGTAGCACACAAAGTGTTCCTCCGGTAAACGGGAGTTGCATAATCTCATAGTCACAGGAACATGTATAAGTCATGAAGAAAGCAATAGCAACATACTAAACGATCAAGTGCTAAGCTAACGGAATGGGTCAAGTCAATCTCATCATTCTCCTAATGATGTGATCCCGTTAATCAAATGACAACTCATGTCTATGGCTAGGAAACTTAACCATCTTTGATTCAACGAGCTAGTCAAGTAGAGGCATACTAGTGACACTTTGTTTGTCTATGTATTCACACATGTATCAAGTTTCCGGTTAATACAATTCTAGCATGAATAATAAACATTTATCATGAAAATAAGGAAATAAATAATAACTTTATTATTGCCTCTAGGGCATATTTCCTTCAGTCTCTCACTTGCACTAGAGTCAATAATCTAGTTCACACCGCCATGTGATTTAACACCAATAGTTCACATCACCATGTGATTAACACCCATAGTTTCACATCGTCATGTGACCAACACCCAAAGGGTTTACTAGAGTCAATAATCTAGTTCACATCGCTATGTGATTAACACCCAAAGAGTACTAAGGTGTGATCATGTTTTTCTTGTGAGAGAAGTTTAGTCAACAGGTCTGCCACATTCAGATCCGTATGTATTTTGCAAATATTCTATGTCTTCAATACTCTGCACGGAGCTACTCTAGCTAATTGCTCCCATTTTCAATATGTATCCAGATTGAGACTTAGAGTCATCCGGATTGGTGAAAAAAACTTGCATCGACGTAATTATTTACGACGAACCTTTTGTCACCTCCATAATCGAGAAACATATCCTTATTCCACTAAGGATAATTTTGACCGCTGTCCAGTGATCTACTCCTAGATCACTATTGTACTCCCTTGCCAAACTCAGTGGTAGGGTATAAAATAGATCTGGTACACAGCATGGCATACTTTATAGAGCCTATGGCTGAGGCATAGGAAATGACTTTCATTCTCTTTCTATCTTCTGCCGTGGTCGGGCTTTGAGTCTTACTCAATTTCACACCTTGTAACACAGGCAAGAACTCTTTCTTTGACTGTTCCATTTTGAACTATTTCAAAATCTTGTCAAGGTATGTACTCATTGAAAAAACTTATCAAGAGTCTTGATCTATCTCTATAGATCTTGATGCTCAATATGTAAGCAGCTTCACCGAGGTCTTTCTTTGAAAAACTCCTTTCAAATACTCCTTTATGCTTTCCAGAAAATTCTACATTATTTCTGATCAACAATATGTCATTCACATATATTTATCAGAAATGCTGTAGTGCTCCCACTCACCTTCTTGTAAACACAGGCTTCACCGCAAGTCTGTATAAAACTATATGCTTTGATCAACTCATCAAAGCGTATATTCCAACTCCGAGATGCTTGCACCAGTCCATAGATGGATCGCTGGAGCTTGCACATTTTGTTAGCACCTTTAGGATCGACAAAACCTTCTGGTTGCATCATATACAACTCTTCTTTAAGAAATCCATTAAGGAATGTAGTTTTGACATCCATTTGCCAGATTTCATAAAATGTGGCAATTTGCTAACATGATTCGGACAGACTTAAGCATCGCTATGAGTGAGAAAATCTCATCGTAATCAACACTTTGAACTTTGTCAAAAACCTTTTTTTCGACAAGTCTAGCTTTGTAGATAGTAACACTACTATCAGCGTCCGTCTTCCTCTTGAAGATCCATTTCTTTTCTATGGCTTGCCGATCATCGGGCAAGTCAACCAAAGTCCACACTTTGTTCTCATACATGGATCCCATCTCAGATTTCATGGCCTCAAGCCATTTTGCGGAATCTGGGCTCATCATCGCTTCCTCATAGTTCGTAGGTTTGTCATGGTCAAGTAACATGACCTCCAGAACAGGATTACCGTACCACTCTGGTGCGGATATCACTCTGGTTTACCTACGAGGTTCGGTAGTAACTTGATCTGAAGTTACATGATCATCATCATTAGCTTCCTCACTAATTGGTGTAGGAGTCACAGGAATAGTTTTTTGTGATGAACTACTTTCCAATAAGGGAGCGGGTACAATTACCTCATCAAGTTCTACTTTCCTCCCACTCACTTCTTTCGAGAGAAACTCCTTCTATAGAAAGGATCCATTCTTAGCAACGAATGTCTTGCCTTCGGATCTGTGATAGAAGGTGTACCAAACAGTCTCCTTTGGGTATCCTATGAAGACACATTTCTCCTATTTGGGTTTGAGCTTATCAGGATGAAACTTTTTCATATAAGCATTGCAACCCCAAATTTTAAGAAATGACAACTTTGGTTTCTTGCCAAACCACAGTTCATATGGTGTCATCTCAACGGATTTAGATGGTGCCCTATTTAACGTGAATGCAGCTGTCTCTAATGCATAACCCCAAAATGATAGTGGTAAATTGGTAAGAGACATCATAGATTGCACCATATCTAATAAAGTACGATTATGATGTTCGGACACACCATTACGCTGTGGTGTTCGAGGTGGCATGAGTTGCGAAACTATTCCGCATTGTTTCAAATGAAGACCAAACTCGTAACTCAAATATTCTCCTCCACGATCAGATCGTAGAAACTTTATTTTCTTGTTACGATGATTTTCCACTTCACTCTAAAATTATATGAACTTTTCAAATGTTTCAGACTTATGTTTCATCAAGCAGATATACCCATATCTACTCAAATCATCTGTGAAGGTCAGAAAATAACGATACCCACCGCGAGCCTCAACACTCATCGGATCGCATACATCAGTAGTATGTATTACTTCCAATAAGTCAGTTGCTCGCTCCATTGTTCTGGAGAACGGAGTCTTAGTCATCTTGCCCATAAGGCATGGTTCGCAAGCATCAAGTGATTCATAATTAAGTGATTCCAAAATCCCATCAGCATGGAGTTTCTTCATGCGCTTTACACCAATATGACCTAAACGGCAGTGCCACAAATAAGTTGCACTATCATTATTAACTTTGCATCTTTTGGCTTCAATATTATGAATATGTGTATCACTACGATCGAGATCCAACAAACCATTTTCATTGGGTGTATGACCATAGAAGGTTTTATTCATGTAAACAGAACAACAATTATTCTCTAACTTAAATGAATAACCATATTGCAATAAACATGATCAAATCATATTCATGCTTAACGCAAACACCAAATAACACTTATTTAGGTTCAACACTAATCCCGAAAGTATAGGGAGTGTGTGATGATGATCATATCAATCTTGTAACTACTTCCAACACACATCCTCTCCTCGCCCTTAACTAGTTTCTGTTCATTCTGCAACTCCCGTTTCGAGTTACTACCCTTTAGCAACTGAACTAGTATCAAATACTCAGGGGTTGCTATAAACACTAGTAAAGTACACATCAATAATATGTATATCAAATATACCTTTGTTCACTTTTCCATCCTTCTTATCTGCCAAATACTTGGGGTAGTTCTGCTTCTAGTGACCAGTCCCTTTGCAGTAGAAGCACTTAGTCTCAGGCTTAGGTACAGAATTGGGCTTCTTCACTTGAGCAGCAACTTGCTTGCCGTTCTTCTTGAAGTTCCCCTTCTTCCCTTTGCCCTTTTCTTGAAACTAGTGGTCTTGTTAATCATCAACACTTGATGCTCTTTCTTGATTTCTACTTTCATTGATTTCATCATCATGAAAAGCTCGGGAATCGTTTTCGTCATCCCTTGCATACTATAGTTCCTCACGAAGTTCTACTAACTTGGTGATGGTGACTAGAGAATCCTGTCAATCACTATCTTATCTGGAAGATTAACTCCCACTTGATTCAAACGATTGTAGTACCCAGATAATCTGAGCACATGCTCACTGCTTGAGCTATTCTCCTCCATCTTTTAGCTATAGAACTTGTTGGAGGCTTCATATCTCTCAACTCAGGTATTTGCTTGAAATATTAACTTCAACTCCTGGAACATCTCATATGGTCCATGACGTTCAAAACATCTTTGAAGTCCCGATTCTAAGCCGTTAAGCATGGTGCACTAAACTATCAACTAGTCATCATATTGAGCTAGCCAAACGTTCATAATGTCTGTATCTACTCCTGCAATAGGTCTGTCACCTAGCGGTGCATCAAGGACATAATTGTTCTGTGCAGCAATGAGGATAAACCTCAGATCACGGATCCAATCCGCATCATTGTTACTAACATCTTTCAACTTAGTTTTCTCTAGGAACATATCAAAAATAAAACAGGGGAGCTAAATGCGAGCTATTGATCTACACATAGATATGCTAATACTATCAGGACTAAGTTCATGATAAATTAAAGTTCAATTAATCATATTACTTAAGAACTCCCACTTAGATAGACATCCCTCTAATCATCTAAGTGATCACGTGATCCAAATCAACTAAACCATAACCGATCATCACGTGAAATGGAGTAGTTTTCAATGGTGAACATCACTATGTTGATCATATCTACTATATGATTCACGCTCGACCTTTCGGTCTCAGTGTTCCGAGGCCATATCTGCATATGCTAGGCTCGTCAAGTTTAACCTGAGTATTCTGCGTGTGCAAAACTGGCTTGCACCCGTTGTAGATGGACGTAGAGCTTATCACACCCGATCATCACATGGTGTCTGGGCACGACGAACTTTGGCAACAGTGCATACTCAGGGAGAACACTTTTATCTTGAAATTTTGTGAGAGATCATCTTATAATGCTACCGTCAATCAAAGCAAGATAAGATGCATAAAAGATAAACATCACATGAATCAATATAAGTGATATGATATGGCCATCATCATCTTGTGCTTGTGATCTCCATCTCCGAAGCACCGTCATGATCACCATTGTCACCGGCGCGACACCTTGATCTCCATCGTAGCATCGTTGTCGTCTCGCCAACTTATGCTTCTACGACTATCGCTACCACTTAGTGATAAAGTAAAGCATTACAGGGCGATTGCATTGCATACAATAAAGCGACAACCATATGCCTCCTGCCAGTTGCCGATAACTCGGTTACAAAACATGATCATCTCATACAATAAAATATAGCCTCATGTCTTGACCATATCACATCACAACATGCCCTGCAAAAACAAGTTAGACGTCCTCTACTTTGTTGTTGCAAGTTTTACGTGGCTGCTACGGCTGAGCAAGAACCGTTCTTACCTATGCATCAAAACCACAATGATAGTTCGTCAAATTAGTGCTGTTTTAACCTTCTCAAGGACCGGGAGTAGCCACACTCGGTTCAACTAAAGTTGGAGAAACTGACACCCGCCAGCCACCTATGTGCAAAGCACGTCGATAGAACCAGTCTCGTGTAAGCGTACGCGTAATGTCGGTCCGCGCCGCTTCATCCAACAATACCGCCGAACCAAAGTATGACATGCTAGTAAGCAGTATGACTTGTATCGCCCACAACTCACTTGTGTTCTACTCGTGCATATAACATCTACGCATAAAACCACGCTCAGATGCCACTGTTGGGGAACGTAGTAATTTCAAAAAAATTCCTACGCACACACATGATCATGGTGATGCATAGCAACGAGATGGGAGAGTGTGTCCACGTACCCTCGTAGACCGAAAGCGGAAGCGTTAGCACAACACGGTTGATGTAGTCGTACGTCTTCACGACCCGACCGATCAAGTACCGAACGTACGGCACCTCCGAGTTCTGCACACGTTCAACTCGATGACGTCCCTCGAACTCCGATCCAGCCGAGCTTTGAGGGAGAGTTCCGTCAACACGACGGCGTGGTGACGGTGATGATGTTACCACCGACGCAGGGCTTCGCCTAAGCACCACTACGATATGATCGAGGTGGATTATGGTGGAGGGGGCACCGCACACGGCTAAGAGATCAAGAGATCAATTGTTGTGTCTATGGGGTGCCCCCTCCTCCGTATATAAAGGGGGAGGAGAGGGCCGGCCAAGGGGAGGAGGCGCGCCCAAGGGGGGAGTCCTACTCCCACCGGGAGTAGGACTCCTCATTTTCCTATTTGGAGAGGGAGAGGGAAGGAAGAGGAAGGAGGGAGGAAGGAAAGGGGGGCCCGGCCCCCTTCCCAATTCGGATTGGGCTTGGGGGGCGCGCCCCCTCCCTTGCTCCTTTCCCCTCCTTTCCACTAAAGCCCATTAAGGCCCATATACCTCCCGGGGGGTTCCGATAACCTCCCGGTGCTCCGGTATTATCCCGATCTCACCCGGAACCATTCCGGTGTCCAAATATAGTCGTCCGATATATCGATCTTTATGTCTCGACCATTTTGAGACTCCTCGTCGTGTCCGTGATCACATCCGGGACTCTGAACTACCTTCTCTACATCAAAACACATAAACTCATAATATAACCGTCATCAAACTTTAAGCGTGCGGACCTACGGGTTCGAGAACTATGTAGACATGACCGAGACACGTCTCCGGTCAATAACCAATAGCGGAACCTGGATGCTCATATTGGCTCCCACATATTCTACGAAGATCTTTATCGGTCAAACCGCATAACAACATACGTTGTTCCCTTTGTCATCGGTATGTTACTTGCCTGAGATTCGATCGTCGGTATCTCAATACCTAGTTCAATCTCGTTAGCGGCAAGTCTCTTTACTCGTTCCGTAACACATCATCCCGTAACTATCTCATTAGTTACAATGCTTGCAAGGCTTATAGTGATGTGCATTACCGAGTGGGCCCAGAGATACCTCTCCGATAATCGGAGTGACAAATCCTAATCTCGAAATACGCCAACCCAACAAGTACCTTTGGAGACACCTGTAGAGCACCTTTATAATCACCCAGTTACGTTGTGACGTCTGGTAGCACACGAAGTATTCCTCCGGTAAACGGGAGTTGCATAATCTCATAGTCATAGGAACATGTATAAGTCATGAAGAAAGCAATAGCAACATACTAAACGATCAAGTGCTAAGCTAACGGAATGGGTCAAGTCAATCTCATCATTCTCCTAATGATGTGATCCCGTTAATCAAATGACAACTCATGTCTATGGCTAGGAAACTTAACCATCTTTGATTCAACGAGCTTGTCAAGTAGAGGCATACTAGTGACACTTTGTTTGTCTATGTATTCACACATGTATCAAGTTTCCGGTTAATACAATTCTAGCATGAATAATAAACATTTATCATGAAAATAAGGAAATAAATAATAACTTTATTATTGCGTCTAGGGCATATTTCCTTCACTATAACTCCCCGGCAACGGCGCCAGAAAAAGGTCTTGATAACCCACAAGTATAAGGGATGAATTGTAGCCTCTTTCGATAAGTAAGAGTGTCGAACCCAACGAGGAGCTAAAGGTAGAACAAATATTCCCTCATGTTCTATCGACCACTGATACAACTCTATGCACGCTTAACGTTCGCTTTACCTAGAACAAGTATGAAACTAGAAGTACTTTGAAGGTGTTGTTGGATAGGTTTGCAAGAATATAAAGAGCACGTAAATAAAAACTAGGGGCTGGTTAGATAAAGACACAATAAAGTTAGTATAGCGAGTGTGGAAAAGTGGTGGTAGGAGTTGTGAAATTGTCCCTAAGCAATTGACTACTTTACTAGACCGATAGCAAGTTTTATGTGGGAGAGGCCACTGCTAGCATGTCATCCCTGACTTGGAATTCTATGCACTTATGATTGGAACTATTAGCAAGCATCCGCAACTACTAACGTTCATTAAGGTAAAACCCAACCATAGCATTAAAATATATTGGTCCCCCTTCAATCCCGTATGCATCAATTTCTATGCTAGGTTGAAGCTTCTATCACTCTTGCCCTCCAATACATAGTCCTATAAACATACAACTAACCCTATGGTGTGATCCACGCGCGCGCTAATATGATGGGCACCAAAGGACAGCAACATAACCACAAGCAAATTAAACCAATCATAGCAATTCACCAACTACCGATAGGACAACGAAAATCTACTCAGACATCATAGGATGGCAACACATCATTGGATAATAATATGAAGCATAAAGCACCATGTTTAAGTAGAGGGTACAGCGGGTTGTGGGAGAGTGGACCGCTGTAGATAGATGGGGGAAGGTGATGGAGATGTTGGTGAAGATGACGGAGGTGTTGGTGTAGATTGCGGTGATGATGATGGCCCCGGCGGCGTTCCGGCGCCACCGGAAGCGAGGGGGAGAGAGCCCCCCTCCTTCTTCTTCTTCCTTGACCTTCTCCCTAGATGGGAGAAGGGTTTCCCCTCTGGTCCATGGTCTCCATGGCGTGGGAGGGGCGAGAGCCCCTCCGAGATTGGATCTGTCTCTCTGTCTCTCTCTGTTTCTGCGCTTTGGATTCTACCCTTTCACCGTCTGTTTTATAATCGGAGATCCGTAACTCCGATTGGATTGAAATTTGAACACGATTTTTATCTGGATATTAGCTTTCTTGCAGCGAAATAAGGGCAACAACCGCCTTATGGGGTGTCCAAGAGGGTCTGGGGCGCGCCCCTGCCTCATGGCCCCCTCGAGCATCGTCTCGCGATGATTCCACTTCCCAAAAATCAGATATATTCCAAAAAAATCTCCGTCAATTTTTATTTCGTTTGGACTCCGTTTGATATGGATTGTCTGCGAAATAAAAAACATGCAACAAACAGGAACTGGCACTGGGTACTGGATCAATATGTTAGTCCCAAAAATAGTATAAAAAGTTGCCAAAAGTATGTAAAAGTTGTAGAATATTGGAATGGAACAATCAAAAATTATAGATACGACGGAGACGTATCAGTGGTGGGTCTTCCTGTCCTGCTGGGACGGCTTCTCAGGTGGCGTCGGGGGGTGGGTCTGTGGTCGTGGCCGCCCCACCCCCTGTCGCAACCCCGATAGCTGACCTGGAGGTCGTGGAGGAGGACGTGGTGAGTGTGGGGATGGAGGTGCGCCCTTCGTCGTCGCCGCGCTCTCCTGGGGTGGTTTCCTACTCACGTTCGCCCCCCCTTCCCCAGCCTTGGGGTCCCCGGACTTGGAGCCACCTCCGCCCTTGGACCGGGCCGTGGTGACC
The DNA here is from genome assembly GCF_018294505.1 of Triticum aestivum. Lineage (NCBI taxonomy): Eukaryota > Viridiplantae > Streptophyta > Magnoliopsida > Poales > Poaceae > Triticum > Triticum aestivum. Next base: position 196,448,531 of record NC_057796.1, on the reverse strand, counting down.
CCTACCGCGGCGGGCTCCAGGCTTCGAGTTGGGGCATCCCCGCTGGTGGCCGCACGGCAGAGTGCGAGGCTCAGCCAGTCCTCCTGGATGGTCGGGTGCCGACGATCCAGGAGAAGGCCGCCATGCGGGCGGCTACTCACGACTTGTCTTCAGGTACACCCACCATCCCTTCTGATCCTTCATGTTCTGGTTCTCGGTTTTCTGTGCTTGGTTCCGCCCGTTTTACCATCTGGAAGAGGTGGCTACCGATAGTGGCATTGTGTTCCGTGGGCGAGAAGGGGCCCATCCTTGAGCAGATTTCTGCTATTTGCGCCAAGGAGCAGCTCGATGGGGCATTGGCTGAAGCCCGTGCTTGTGCTGCACGTGGTGATCCCAGCACCCTGGCGCACACCGACCCTGGTCATAGAGAGACCAGGGAGGGTGTGGCGCCCCCTGTGGAGTCTGTGTTGGAGACGCCCTTGGCAGCCACCCCCCCCCCCTCGGTGAGGGCGCTGCGTGGGCGTCCCCCCACACGTCTCAACCCCACTGAACACCGGATAGAGGTGTGTGGGTCTAGTTCCAGGTCCGCTTCCCTCGGACCGGAGGCATCCGCTGCCCCTCCTACGCGAGGGTGTCGTGGCCGCCCGGTGAAGGCATCCCCCGACCCGCGATTGACGGGCGGGCTAGCTCGGCCCCGCTTGCAGGGACTAGGGATTCCATTGAGGTTATTAAATGAAGCTCCTATGTTGAAACATTAGGGGCTTTGGCCTCTCTGGCTGGCGGCGCCAGCTCATCGAATATTTGCGACAAGAGGAGATAGACATTGTGGGTCTTCAGGAGACGATTCGCCAGGACTTTAGTATGCATGAGCTCCAGGGGCTCTCTCGCCACCGGTTTGCCTGGCAGTGGTTGCCTGCTACGGGTCAATCTGGGGGCATTTCGCTCGGAGTCAGGGAGGATGCTTTCTCGGTTGAGGATATGGACCAAGGGGAATTCTTCCTGAGCATGTCCGTCACCGACCGACGAGTCCACTTCAGTTGGGAGGTGATTTTTGTCTATGGTCCTGCGGACCATGGGCGCTCAGCCACCTTCCTTGCCGAGCTGAAAGATAAGGTGGAGAGGTGCACCACTCCAGTAGTGGTGGCCGGGGACTTCAACCTCATTAGGTGTGCTTCTGAAAAAAGCTCGCCTAATGTTTATCAGGTCCGCATGCGTCTATTCAATGACTGCATTGCGGACCTTGCGCTTCATGAGATAGCCCGCGTAGGGGCTAGGTTCACTTGGACGAATAAGCAGGCGGACCCCATCCAGAGTGTCTTAGATAGTGTCTTTGTGTCGGCCCAGTGGGAAGTGGTGTTCCCATTGTGCTCACTCAAAGCGGTCACTCGGATTGGCTCCGACCATACCCCCCTGCTTTTCTCGCTGGGGGGTGAGGCCCCCCTAGGACCCGTCGCTTCCGCTTTGAGACGTTCTGGTTGGAGCAACCGGGTTTCTTTGAGTTGGTTCACGACCGCTGGCTAGAGGCGGCCGCGTCCCCGCCTCGTGTGTTCTATGTTGTGGATGTCTGGCACCACTGTGCTAAATTGGCTCGTTAGGCCATGAAGGGCTGGGGGCGAACCTTGGCGCTGACATCCGGGCCCGTAAAAGGGCCCTGCTAGATCAGATTAAGGTGCCGGATGGCCTTGCAGACGGGCAGGGCCTGTCTCCTGACGATTGGCTTAGGAGATACTCCCTCGAGGCCTCGTTCATGGACATCTACAAGAGCGAGGAGCTGTTCTGGCAGCGTCGAGGGGGCCTGAACTGGCTCCTTAAGGGGGATGCGAACACTGCCTACTTTTAGGCGATTGCTGATGGCCGCAGGAGGAAATGTGCCATCCCTTTCCTCTGGGATGGGGATGCCCTTCTGGAGAACCCAGTTGACATCTCCACCCATATATACTCCTTTAAGGAGCTGTTCTCGGCTGAGCCGCGTGGAGGTGTCTCCCTCTGCGCTGATTTCCGGCTGCTTGCAGACCAGGTCTCTGATGCGGAGAATGCGGAACTTACTCTCTCATTCTCTCCTGAGGAGGTGGGTCGGACGATTGCTTCTATGAAAGCTTGCTCGGCCCCGGGGCCGGATGGCCTCCCGGTAGTTTCCTTCCAGAAATTCTGGGAGATCCTACGTCCGGTCATTATGCCCATGTTCCATGAGTTCTATATTGCCCTGGACATGGCTAGGATTAACTATGGTGTCATATCTCTGATCCCGAAAGTAGTTGGGGCTACAGATATTTGGCAGTTCCGCCCCATCACGGTGATCAACATGCTGGATCAAATCTTTGTGAAGGTTTGCGCGACCCGTTTATCCCCTGTGGCGGAAAGGATTGCCCACCCCCTTCAGTCCGCGTTCTTGAAGGGCTGGCGGATCCATGACGGGATTCTTGCCCTTCACGAGATCGTCCACGAGGTGGCGTTGAAGGGGCTTAAGGGGGTCTTCCTCAAATTGGACTTCCAGAAGGCATATGATCATCTGGACTCGTCCTTTTTGAGGTTGGTGATGCAGCGACGAGGTTTTGACGAGAGGTGGTGTTCCTGGATCATGCAACTTGTTAGATCTGGTAACACGGCGATCAACATCAATGGCGAAGTGGGACCATTTTTCCGGGCTTCCAGAGGGGTAAAGCAAGGGGACCCTATCTCCCCCCTGCTTTTCAACCTCGCAGTTGATGTCCTTGCGGGCATCCTAGATAAGGCCAAGTTAGACGGCCACCTTAAGGGTGTAGTTAGTCACCTCATCCCGGATTGGGGGGGGGTTACTCACTTGCAGTATGCGGATGACACCATGATTATGGTGGAAGGCTCGGACTCGGACATTGTCAATCTTAAGTTCCTTCTGCTCTGCTTTGAGAAAATGTCTGGACTTAAGATTAACTTTGATAAGAGCGAGGTGGTGGTCCTTGGCTACTCAGAGGCTGAGCAGCTTCGGATCGCGGATAACCTCAACTGTAGGTTGGCGTCATTCCCCATATCCTACTTGGGGATGCCCCTGGCTGAGTCCAGGATTTTGGTGAGTGGGTATGATCCGCTTGTGGGACGAGTAGCGTCCCGTGCGGAGCCCTAGTGCATAGGTTCACTTATAAAGGCAGCAAAACTGTCCTCATTAGCTGTAACCTTGCCAGTCTCCACATGTATATGATGGGGATGTACATCTTGCCCGAAGGTGTACATAGCTCCTTCGACAAGGAGCTGGCTAGGTTCTTCTGGCAGGCAGGGGATGGTCGGCCCAAGTACCATATGGTGAAGTGGGCTGACATATGCTTGCCGAAGGACCGAGGTGGGTTGGGCATCCCCGCGTCTCGCCGGATGAACGTTGCGCTTATGCTGCGTTGGGTTTGTCGGATCTTGCGGGGAGATGGGGGTTTGTGGCTGCAGCTGATTGAGTCCAAGTACTTGCAGGGACAACCCCTCCTGGCTTGCTCTCACTCGGCTGGGTCCCAGTTCTGGAAATCTATTCAGGCCATCAAGGAAGAGATTAGGCTGAGTTTGCGTTTCTCAGTTGGCAATGGGTCTGGGACCCAGTTTTGGTTGGACCCTTGGTTGGAGGGCGAGCCTCTCCACTTGCAGTTCCCGAGGCTCTTTGCGATTTGTCACGACCCGGCCATCCTTGTTTCTGTGGCTGCTTTGGATGAGGGACGGAACATTGCGTTCCGCCGCTCATTCGGACCAGATGAGGTACGGGAATAGACAGACCTGAGGGAAGTAGTCCCTCTTCCTCTGTCCCAGGACCCTGACACTGTTTCTTGGAGCCTTTCTCCTTCGGGTGAATTCTCCGTTAGTTTGGCCTATCAGGCATTATGTCGTGTGCCGGTTCTACAGTGGCTATCCCCACTGTGGAAGGCATCGATGCCCTTGAAGATTAAGATCTTCGTATGGCAGCTTCTACGAGATCGTCTCCCTTCGGGGACCGAGGTGCTGAAACGCCATGGTCCGGGCAATGGCCTTTGCCCTTTGTGCCATGTCCCGGAAACGGGGACGCACATTTTGTTTTCTTGCGTAGCAGCGCAGGCACTTTGGTGCTTTGTTCGTGAGGCTCTAGGACCAGAGTGGGAGGCCTGTGACCTTGCAGAGTTTCTGCAGGTAAGGGCCACCCAGGTTAGCCGTAAGCGCCGATTGTTCTGGCTCATCTTCGCGGCTATGATGTGGACTCTTTGGACTACTCGCAACAAGATGGTGATTGAGCAGGTGTTCCCGCGTCGTGCTTCTGACTCATTCTTCAAATTTCTTGCCTTCTTGCAGTACTGGCATCCGCTCGCTAGGCCGAGGGATCGTGACCGTCTTTAACTCTTGCTGGACGCCCTGGTGTCTACCGCGTGTCGGCTCTCTGACCGCCCGCCTGCTTCGTAGCTTGCCCCTAGTGGCCTTTGTCTTTTCTGTTTCTTTCATTTGGGCGTCTTTGTGTTGTGCCCCAGCTTTTCTCTTTTATGACTTTGTTTGAAGCGTGGTTGTATGGACGTATGCATTATCTATAAAGCGGGGCGAAAGTCTGTTTCAAATTGCATCCCTTAAAAATAAATAAGAATCTGCAACAACTACCGTGGAAAAAGATATAGCAACGTAGTACTTAAAGCGGAAAAAATAAATACATGTTCTCCATTTAGAAAGCTTGAAACACGTCCATCTAGTATATAGTAGTAGGAGTACCCGATTGAGCGTCGGCAGAAATTTAAAGGTAGTTGCCACAGTAGTCTCAGCATGAGAAACCAAAATAGGGAATACTCTCAGGATGTGATCACGAGGAAATCGCCTTGAACTAATTATAGCTCGACGCGTCTACCGCCTACTCCTTCCGTTTTAAAATAGATGACTCAACTTTATATTAACTTTAGTATAAAGTTGGGTTATCTATTTTAGAACGGAGGGAGTAGTTGATTATTAGTATTTAGAAAAAGCTAAAGCCTGCGGACGGTGACAAGAGCTGCTGGTTCGGCTCACTCGACGCGAAGCCCGCCTCCACCTCCAATCGTAAGGAGAAATTTCCAGGAAGCTTCATACCTTCCTTATAAGTGTAGGCATGCAGACCTCTACATGACCCTATCGTCCTTTATTTCCTTTCTCGGCAATGAAACTGACCTCGCAATTTTTACATCTTTTATTTAGGACGCCGATAAATGCCTCACGTGTGGGTGTTAGGGGCTACCCATATATTTTGTGTGGTGTATAAGAGGAACAGCCCACACACTCTCGTATGGCGAAAAAGTAATGCCCACACACATCTTTTTTCCCCTCCCGATCCCTCTCACACGCGTGCGTGTGAGCGAAATAGATAACGCCTACACGCCCCGTATGTCAGGCCTCGTACCTCGTGGTCCCGCACCCGCGTGACAATCACCGCGCATCCCGCAGTTGCCATGGTACAGACTCCATGTTCATTTAACTGCAGTTGCCATGTCGCTGAACTTCGGTTGCCATGTCAGACAACTACAGTTGCCATGGTTGCTCAACTGCAGTTGCCATGTATGGTCTGATCTACTGCAGTTGCCATGATTTCAAAACTTTAGGAGTTGCCACCCACTAACACTAGGCAGTTGCCATGTAGCACTAAAAAAGGCATGGCAAAAAAAATATTCGGGTAAAAGAGAGAGTTGCCATGTGCTCACAAGCACGCTGGGGCAGTTGCCATGTAAAAGAAAGAGTAGCCATCTGCTTACGTGCACACTACGGCAGTTGCCATGTAAAAGAAAGAGTTGCCATCTGCTTACGTGCACACTACGGCAGTTGCCATGTACCATGCAAAAACACATGGCAACTCGGATAAAAGAGAGTTGACATCTGCTTACAAGCAAAGCTAGGGCAGTTGCCATGTACCTGCAGAAACATATGGCAATTGCCAGCTTTGGGTGTGGGCTAAGAGACGGGCATGTGGGCGAAGTGATAAACGCCCACACACCAGCCCCCTCTGCGTGCGTGTGCGTGAAACTATTGTGTGGGCGAATTGCTAAACGCCCACACACCATCCCTTTGTAGTGAAAAAAGGACGTGTGGACGACGAATTGAATGCCCACACACCAGCTTAGTCCTACGTGGCACACAAAAACTGCTAGAACGCGCCAAGATTCGTGCAGAATTGGTTGGACGAGGATCCATGCGTATGGGCATGTTGACAGACGCCCACACATGTGAACGTTAGACTTTTCGTTTATTTATACTCCACTTAATTCTGGTTGACAGCGGTTTTGCCCCGATCGAGTCGAGCCGTTGCTTCCAGTAGACATCCCCTTCTAAATCTCTTTCTCTCTCTCTCTCCAAGTTACTAGGTTCATGTCAAAATATTAATACGTGGGATTAAAGTTAATGCATCAGCGTTTTTGGCGGAAATAGATGGTCAACCAAAGTGTTTCGTCGCAGCCAGAAGATTGTGAATAAAACAATATATCTCCCATCCAGCCTCGACGCCAGACTAAATAGTTGTTTCTTCTTGCTAAAGTGTTGATTACGATTATAGAAGGATAACAATATATACTACTCGTACGTTTGGCCGTCATCCGTGTCTGCCATGATAAAAACAAGCCGAGCATGCCCGCTTTTGCCCGGCCAATTCGCTGCCAACTACTAGTACTGTATTATTTGCACTTGTGCTGATAGTACTAGCTAGACGACGAGAGGTTCGTGGCACCGGGCGAGCCAGCTACCACGAGAGCCAAATTGCTGCGCTGCCTACCTCGGGCCTACGAGACCAAAGGATTACAGAGTCAAGATCGCTAAGGCCTAGCCAGCCCGCGCGCGTCTTGAGTTACTACGTACTCCCTTCAATCCATATTAATTTTAATTCCTGATTTACTAGTATAAATTGTACTAAATAAAAACAATTAATATGAATTAGAGGTGTACTAAATCAATGACAATTCACATGGATCCAAGGAGTAGAACATTGCCAGTGCTAGCTATGGTGGCGTACGGTGCTCTCTGTTCCCGAATCATGGAAGCCTAACTTTTTTTTTGAGGGTGGAAGCCTAACGGTTGCCAAATGTTTTATAAAAAATCAATTAGGTTGATATAGGATATATTATATACTCGCTCCGATCCAAAAAAAAGTGTCGTGGCTTCAGTTCAGCTTTAGTTCAAATTTGAATTAAAGCCACGACACTTTTTTTTATCAGAGAAAGTATCACCAAGTACTTTTGAGTTCATCATTAATCTCCACATTAAGAAAAACGAATCCGGATGTGAATAGTGAGTCGATTCAAATTCAACTGTGTATAGTATGTTTGGCTATAGTCGCTCACTGGATTTATCTTTATATTTCTCAGAGTTTGAATATAAATATACGCTATGTCATTGCATATTTCTCTAAAGACCTGGTAAAGCTAAGAAAATGATAAACAACCTAGAAAAGTTACTAGCTAGTAATAATTTGGAATTATTTAAATCTATAGTCTACAAAACTATAAGTATAAAGTTTTGTGAAAAATAGAGGAAATCGAAAAACATAGGGAATAATTTCCGGTCATTCATTGTTACTCTTATTTTCCTTCTATTTTGCTATCTAGGCGACCAGTGTAATTGTGCCAGAAACATCACTAAATGTGTTTAGTTTTGGACACTCATAAATAAGTATTTGTTATGGTATTTACAAAAACTATATATTCATGATCCATTATGTTCTTGTATATAATCTTAGATCAATACATACATAAAATTGAAAATTTGATCTAGTGTTTTGGCTAGCGGCTAGTTAGCGATGTTAAATGGATCACTATGGAAAAATCCGACCGAATAGCTAGATGCCATGCGTGACAAGACAATCCACATGAGGGAGCTGCTTTGAAATCCGACCATTAACACGTGTCGCGGCGACATTGTGAGTGCATCTCCAATGGTCATCTCAGCTCTCGGGCTTGCTCTACCGGCTATAAAAAGCCACCTACCTCAAACCTAGACGGTTGGCTTCTCCGTGCCAAATTTGGACAAGAGTTTGTGTGAGCAACCATTTTTTCCTCTAGAAGAACTTGAGAGAATCCTAGTGAGGAAAAACCCAAAGCCTAACACTGCCAAGTGATTAAGCATCACTGAAGAATTTGATCAAAGCTAAACTTAAGCTTTTACTTTCGTGGGTTGTGCATCCACCAGATGGTTAGGTGTTGGTTCTAGAGCATCCAAGAATAGTTATAGATTGCCAAAGAATAAGTCGAAGGTTTCGAAGATCTGCCTCGAGCGATTGGGTGGATTCTACGAATGCTACTTTGTCTCGAAGATCCACGCGGAGAAGCCCGAAGCGCCCCGATTTCTAAAGTGGTCTAAGGTCCCAATCATTTCCGGCCAGCCAACCTCCCGAAGCAGGTCCCTCTGCCAAGAAGGTTACCGCTAATCCTCGACCCCATTGTCGCTGGAGTCTGGATCACCAAGATATTAATTTATTATGGGAGCTATTCCAATATCCTTTACATCGACACCCTCGATGGGATGGGGATTCCCAGCTCTCAGAAGGTTAGTGGATCATCCTTGGACACCAGGTCATGTCACTTGCGCAAGTTGACCTATCTGTCACCTTCGGCACCCTCGATAATTATAGGATTGAAACCTTACCTTTTGAGGTTCTTGACTTGGCCGAACGCCTCCCATGATGTCTTGAGGAGCCCTTGCTATTCCAAGTTCATGGCGGCACCCATTATGCCTATCTACCACTTAATATGTCAGGCACCAAGGGTGTCATCATGGTGTAGGGTTGCGTCCTGCACGCCCGTCAGTGCGACCAAGAGAGCATCTAGCGTGTCGATGCATTGGTGGCCACAATGGTGTTTGAAGCCATGCAAAAAAGAGGCCGCCCGAGAAGTCGTACAAGAGGCACATGACCAAGAAATCCTTGAGTTCTTTATCGTTCCAGGTGGTGCATGACACCAAGGAAATGTGCATAGATCCAGACGATCCTACCAAGGTCATACACATTGGCACCCAAGCCAGCCCGAGCATGAGGCAACACAACACTCGTCCTTTTAGTCTGAGAACCCTAAGACGTGTTCGCATGGGGGGACTCTGACGTGTTCAGAGTTCCGAGGCAATATCGAGCGCTCCCTTAATGTGTTGATAGGGCAAGGTTGTCCCGATGTTTCTATGAGATGGTTGCCATCGATTTTTGTGGATCAACTTTGACTATCCGACTACAAACATGCAATGACGTTGAGCCTTACCAATAACTAAACAACTCCGACAGGTTATTGACCATGCCGGAGCACGATGAATGTGACCACGAAGGTGCAATTCCCACAAGCAATAACTAGATTTTACTGTCTAGAAATTTTGAATAAAAAATGAATTATTATTGGTGAAACATGGGGTTCTGTAAGCGGTCCTTGCCTGGCCATTGGACATAGACAAAGTACGTGAAGTTGTAGGCTAACTTCTAACTAAAGAAAACCCAAATCTAAACAACACAGTAAGGGCTATATTTATAAGGAAATAGAAGATATTCCGTCAAACCTTGACAATGTGGGACTAAAATCCACCCTAAGTCGTTTTCCCTACCAATAGGGACTCCATAAACAACCTATGCAGAGGTATTTCAAAATTACTAGCCTGAAAACAAGGTGGCGCAACACCTACAGAAGGCTATGGACGAAATTATGGAGTGACATCTTGTATATTTTGTCCAAGTCTTACTACGTCATTATGAAGGCTTCAAAGTCATATAATCTTCACTTGAATCTTCATTCTTGTTCCCAGCGTGCTCGCGCCTTCATCTCCATGATTGATCCTCCTACAATGCTTATCCCTCTTGTCCATGCTAGGTGTTAAAATTATGTATCAAATAATATGCGCATGAGTTGTGCTTTAGTTGGACCTGTAATTAGCGGTGGGTTAAGTGTTTGAGTCGGACACATGTAACCCGGGCCTATTATATAATGGCACTGCAGAGTAGCATAGTATATTAGACATAAGCTGATAGGCTAAACAGAGATCATGCATGATAGGGACGGCCCCGGCGCCGGTGGAAGGGGTGGCCGGACTGGCCGTGGCGCGATGGCCGGACCATCATGCATGATAGGGACGGCCCCGGCGCCGGTGGAAGGGGTGGCCGGACTGGCCGTGGCGCGATGGCCGGACCGCTTTCTGATGTCCTCGGCGGGCTTATTGTTCATTGTTTAATGTGATTTGGTATATGAGAAGGAGTGCCCGTAGGCATGCCCCAGGATGTAGCCATGATTGTGGAACATCCTTAACAAATCTCAGTTTCGTGCTTGTGTGATTACTTGTTATCAATAGATCGAACAGATTGACGTGCGCCTCGGATTAATTCTAACATTAACATTAGAAATAGTTATAATAAATAAAAGTACCTGATAATTTAATAGGCATGTGCGAGCTCTAGTTGTTGGTCTAATTTGTCTAGCAGCAGGTATGAATTTAACAGGGTCCTGTGGAAGATAGCAAGTGCATGTTGTGCTTATGCTTACATAACAGGAGGATCAATCCTAGTTTCTTAGTAGGAAAGCATTTACACGGTGATCATGGGGACCTTTACCAGCAAGAAGAAACAAAACTATGAGCGAGCACAAGAAATTTGGAATCTGCTAGAGCACCGATCACACAGAATTTACACGCTATACAATTTCTATCTACGGTATATGCACATTGACAAAGCCCAGGTCGGCTGCACGTGATCCTTACATAATATATTCACGAGCTTTCCAATTATGAGAGAAACGACACATTTAGATGTTCCTAACTTTACTTACATAAAACACATATATAACCTCAACTAGCATTTGGCTGTCATTCCCAGCTAGTTGTTCATTTCACATTGTGTTTCTCAGCTAACCTTCGGATCTGTTTGATCAACTTTGAATCTAGGGGCCGGAACATAGTCTTTTGTGCCTTCTCCTATATCAAGTAACAATAGCTTTTTAATAATGTGATGTACTTAGTATTGTACATGGGCCATGGGGTAACTATATGGAAAATAAGATAATGAATATGACCTTCCTTTTGGAGCCGCACGGGACTCCACAAGCTTTCCGAAGGTTTCTCCACTTATCCTGAAACAAGAAACAACATGTTACATGAATTACTAATTTTTAACCATCACTATTAATTACTAATGAAATGGGGTTGACTATAAGTTTGAATTTTATGTTAGGGCACTTCCCGTGTTTGCCTATTAGCATTATTTTACAAAAAAAATGTCGAGGCGGCTTCAATTAAGAAGAAAGAGAGGAGAGTTGAGCAATCTTAGTAAGATGATTATGTCATCAAGAGTCGTCATCATTAATTATTAATATAGTGGACTTTTCATTTTCTCGTAGGAACTTGTATTAATAGAGTTGGCTATTAGTTAGTCTTTTTTTTCTAACTTTCTCTCTTTTCTTTTCATCTCATTTGTTCATTTTACCTAGAAGCACGTGTAGAGAGTGACCCTTGCATGAGAGCTCATTCTCTCTCTCTCTCACATAGGCGAAAGTTGTTATGTAAGCAGCCTTATAGCTCCTTAATATTACACTTGCTTTGTTTGCGGGAGAGACGACTCTTAGCGAACTTCCCTACGCAATGAGATTAATTCTCTGGTTCGGTGTGGTTTCTCCTGTTATTTATTTTCTCTTTCATTTCCTTCTTTTAATAACTAGGCAATAATGGTGAGATGAAAACATAAACTCTAAACAAATTAAATGCAACATTTACTAAGACTAGCCACAATGGGTAGTAACATAGACTAGTAACATGTTTATGTTACTAGTCTATGTTACTACCTCTATAGCGGGGAGTAACATATATATGATAACATACAACACTTCATTTATTAGGCTATAGACTCATCTTGCCTTGATATGTGTGATGTTACTCATAGCTATGTTACTACATGCCTCTCTTTCTTTATTTATTGCTTGCCACATCATCTATTTTATCTAGATATGTGTGATGTTACTACATATGTTACTCCCACTGTGGGTAGTCTAAGAGACAATGGATTGGGGTGGTTGTCTTTAAAATAATCTTTCACCACCTAGGATGACACATTAAGAACCAATGAATTGGGAGTGTCCTTAATCATTCTTTTTAATTACCTTTGCATTTACTCTTTGTGTCTAGTAGCACATGCAAAACCCGAATCTTGCAGGAGAGCCCACCCCACTTCATTTTTTTATTATCTTTTTCACATAGACAAAAATGTCATGTGAGCAAGTTTATAGTCCCATAGTATACATACCCTGAGATGTGTGGGCTTTCGAACTGGTAAGTTGAGATGTGTTGGCTCTTGAACTGATGATGAGAAGTAATGACGCTTCAGTGCAGCCCATCACCCTTCACCATATCTCCTGACACCCTTAATCAGCTTCTTCACTTCTTCATGTGTCCAGTGTTCATTGTTTCTTCGACTGTGCAATTTCTTGCCTCCACTTTTCGAAGGAAACATCCTCCTCTTGTGAGGAGCTCGTCGTCCACACCTCCAATTTTTGTTTAACATGAAGAACTCTAAACACCAAATATTCGTACATTTGCTCAATTAGCTTGAGAATGTACAAAAATGTATCTGACCACATGTGTAAATGGAAATAGATAAGATGGAATAATTGACAGTTACCGTTGTATGTGTCTTTTCCCTGTCCGAGCGCGGAGTGTGACCAAGCCGTGAACCGCGGATCGAGTGTCAACACCACGCCCAGCGCTCCCTCGCGAGCACCTCCTGCCCGTCCACTACTCTACCACCACCAGTGCCACCCGCCTCGCCCCGACTGCACACGACTGCCAAAAAGGACGCCGCGACGTACGGGCACGCTGGCCGCCCGCGCCACCCAAGGCAAGGCAGGAGAGAGTCGCACACCACAGGCGTCTCCGACGGGAGGAGCTCCCGCAGCGTCTGGGACACCACGCCACGCCTTTCAACAGGGAGAAGCACTTCGTGTCCAAGCCGGCTGGACACGGCGTCGAAGCCGCCGGAGAGGCAACGATGGCAGCCATGCGGAGGCGCGCTGGGTGGCACGGCGGGAGGCAGAGAGCGTGCATGGAGCGGAGGCCAATCTCAACGCTGGGGCAAGACTCTGTCGCCACGCTCGCTTGCCAAGCGCTCCGGACAGAAATATATTACACTCCGTATTAAATGACGAACCAATCGCGCCCTAGGGTTACCCGGCCAGTGGAGATGGGTGGCGCGCGTGCCGTAGTTCAGCAACAGGAGACGAGGAATGCGGTGGAGAACCGTCCAGCAAGGCCGGTGTCGTCGAGGCAGGGGCGCCGGGCGCGGAAAGGAGGAGGAAGAAGAACAGGAGCACTTTAGTGGTCGAGTATCTAGCAAGCTTCTTTACAAGCATCTCAATTATTAAAGGGGAGTTGGTATAGTCACCTCCCTTCTTTCTAGTGTTCTTTACTATCATCTCTATTATTAAAGGGGAGTTGATATAGTCACCTCCCTTCTTTCTAGTGTTCTTTACTAGCATCTCTATTATTAAAGGAGAAGTTGGTATAGACGCCACTTCTCCTTTCTGGTCTTTTCCTCCCCACGGTCCCGCCTTTTTAGTTTTCTTTCGAATTTTTTAACCAAATTGATTCCACATAAAATAAAAACCAACATAAATCTTTATTATTAAAAGGGTATTAAAAGGAAGTTGGTATAGTCGCTTCCCCTTCTTCCTGGTCTTTTTCTCCCCACGGTTTTATTAGTTTTCTGTTGAATTTTTTAATCCAATCGGTTCCGCACAAAATAAAAACCAACATAAAAATCTACTATTAAAGAGGTATTAAAGGGAAGTTGGTATAGTCGCTTCCCCTCTTTCCTGGTCTTTTCCTCCCCACGTTCCCATCCCTTTCCCCCCTACTATTAAAGGTGGATGTAAGTTGTATGTCGGACAATATTCATGTTGATCTAATGAAATATATGTATGCCCATGTTGCATTGCACAGACTTCTTGCTACTCCCTCATTCAGGTTTATGAGTTTCTCTTATTTTGGGCTTAAGTTTGACTTATAAATTTAACTAATAACTCGTAAATTATATGCCACAGAAAATATACTGCCGGAGAGCTCTTTCGAACAAAGTTCAACAGCGTACTTTGTGTAGCATGTATTGTGTATTTTATTAGTCAAATAAGTGGTCAAAATCTAAGTCAAAATATGAAAAGGCCCAATAAAAACGAAGGTAGTAGTATTTAATCAAGTTGAAGATCCCTGCTCTTGGCTGCTCGCGTGGGAATACATTCTTTATCGGAGTCAGATGTCGTTCTCATCCAACGAAAGGACCCACAAAGTCTCTTTTTTTCTCCCTGCCTTTTCTTTCTTTATGGAAGTTCTTGCAAACATGTACGTATGATTTATCAACGACGAACACATGGGGTGAAGCCGTGCATATTATCATATTTCTTTTGGACTTTCAATACAAACACTACAAAACTTACGCCAAATGAAAAAAAAATCATGATGAACATCTTTTTAGAAGATAAACTCTCCGTTAAAAATGTATTAACAAGTTAACTACTAATAGTTAGAAGTGTGAAATCATGATCTAGTTCTGGTGGATGTAATTAATCCTACTTAGAAATAGATGGATGATTGTCACATCAATGATGGCACATAATAACTTGAGTTATTGACTATGACTAGATTCCACTTAGTTTGTTGGAAGTTTGGTACTCCCTCCATTTCATAATGTAGTCCGTCCACGTCTTTTGAGATTTAACTTTGACCATAAATTTAACCAACATGAGCGACTGGAACGGGAGCATGGCAGATACATTTGAATTCGTATTTGAAAGAAGTTTTCAAAAGTGTAATTTTTCAGTAAAATAATTTATGTATTATTGGTCTAATTTATGATCAAAATTAAATCTCAAAAAACATGAGTGCACTACATTATAGAATGGATGGAGTATCAAATCAGAAACATAAAGCATCCACCTGACGGGGTCACAAACTTTTCAATCCAGTTTCACAATTATTATTATTTGAGTTACAACTTACAAGTGGCTTGCGAATCAGCTATCTTTCCATAGATTTGTGGGCACAGGAACATGACCACGTCGCTGTCACCAACACACTTCGTCTTGCTCTTTATTCTGGCCACCGTCGTTCTTGTATCTCCTGTCATTTTCTTCGTATTTAGCAAGGGTGATCTGACTTCACATTCTAAACAGGACCTTGACCATTGTGATTTTTTATTTATGATATGAAACTATGTTTGTCCAGAAATAATTATGCATGTGGTATTATGTTTATGACTGATCTAAGACTTGGTTAGTATAGTTTGCAGTTATAGAAATTCATTTAGCCTCAGCTTGTGGTTATTGAACTGTGTTGAGTTGTCCTTTATTCCTCCCTCCTTTTTGGTTTGCAAGGTGTTGCTTTCCCGAAAGAGAGATCGGTCATCATCGATCGTTCCCTCAAGTGATTGGTCACTGCTCGCCGACCTCTTAGCACCTTCGTGGGTCCTAGCTCACACACTTTGTATCTCCTTTTCTTCTATCAATGAATGGTATGCAAGTTTTGTATATTTATGAAAAAAAGTTTTGGGATCATAGTTTTGATTAGCAAAATATAATTATATATCACAAAATATCTATTGTTGAATTTTTATTCAAAAAAGTTCCAATTATGTACATTATTTCTTACAAATAACTTTTATTTTATTAATTAAAGTTATGGTCAAAGTTTGACCCATTATATATGAGAAAGCCTTACAAACCAGAAGGAAGTGAATACTTATGCCATAATATACTGCAAAGGAGGATAAAAAAATAGACAAATGGGCACCAAGGGAATGAGTTCTTCATTTCACCTCTCCGTAGGTCACCGAGGCAAACTGACGAGGGTGGCGCCTTTGAGCGAGGCTCCCTCTCTGTTTCTATCTAGGCGAGCTACAAAGCGGGTGAAACGAAGAGCAATAAAAAAATCCATCACGCATGCAGTAGATATACACTCGTGTACTAATTAGTACTAGTAGTATGCCCGTGCGTTGCTACGGGCAATAATGTAGGCAAATGAGTCAAAAGTCATGCTTTAGCAGTTCCGTCAATAAATTAGTGCACAGTTTTAGTTGATATATCACAATGTTGTAATTTCTCCTTCACATGAAGGTACACAGGAAGAGGAATCATGGTCTCCTCCATTTTGTCAGCACTAAAGTTAGAACTGAGCATAGTATCCCATTTTCAAAGCACAAACTTGACATGTTCTCTGTTTTTTTTAATCCATGCAACGCATCTCTATGAGCAAGAACTATCTTGTGGAACAAAATTTTAAAATGAGGAATGGTAAAATCACAATAAATGGCAAGTCCGCACCTCAAGGGCAATTAACTCAATACAACGGGTAATCGGGAGTTTGGGCGGCACTGCTACTTGTTCCGGCAACATGAGGGGTTAAGTCCACCTAAGAGGTGATCAAGCATGGAATCGCCTCGGGATTAATGTGTGATTGGTAATAATTCAGAAACTGAAGATAAAAAATGGTAGTTAAAATAGTAGGTTGCAAGGTTTCACGTAGCTCACATTACCACCACATCCAGTGCTATTGTATATGATATCAGCATCATTGTACAACATTAAGAAATGCTACATTGTGGCATGCTGGAGAGAGTGCCAGACACTTACCCAGATCAACCCTCATGCATTTATAATACTATGATATAGTGAAACTATGCACTTCTGTAAGACATATAATAATAACAATCATATTATGAGATTCTCTATGCAGACATGCAATATGGACTTATAAAACCAAATCAAACAACAGAAAATTCTCTAGGCAGACACGCAGACAAGCAACATTAACCTCCAAGCACTCTTTGCCCGTGTCACCCACCACCTCCTTATCGTCGTCCACAGCTGTGGGAAGCGGATGTGGTGACCTGCAGCAACGGATCTTTCAGCCTTTGAGATGATAACGAACCAGCCCTTACCGGCTACACATACATTCAAACCGATGCACCTCCTGCTGCACTTTGCCCTCGGCCTCCCCACCTAGCCCACTTTCTACAAAGCTCAAGAGAGAAAGAGGAGAAGTAAACCGAGAGATTTACCGAGCCGGCGGCGAAGAAGATGACAAGAGACTCGCAGAAGCAGCTACCGTAACATTGGTGTGGACGAGCTTGAGTAGGGTCAAGACCATATCTCTGTATCACCACTATGAAAGCGTCATCAACACATACAACATGTACTGTTTTCAGGAAGGTGAAAAGGGAGCATAAATCATGCTTATTTTTCATACACTAACTACTAACCAGTACAACTCTGCATAAAGCACAACTGGCAGGTCATGTTATTGTAAAAATATAGGAAATGCACCTGTATAAGTTGTTGGGTAGTGTAGTAGTTTTTTCTCGCCTTCAACTCATCAATCTTGGCCTGCATTTCAGCACAAAGCTTTAATAGTTTACAGAAAGTATGACATGCTGGTAAGTAGTATGACTTATATCGCCCACAACTCACTTGTGTTCTACTCGTGCATATAACATCAACGCGTAAAACCTGGCTCGGATGCCACTGTTGGGGAACGTAGTAATTTCAAAAATTTCCTACGCACACGTAAGATCATGGTGTTGCATAGCAACGAGAGGGGAGAGTGTGTCCATGTACCCTCGTAGACAGAAAGCAGAAGCGTTAGCACAACGCGGTTGATGTAGTCGTACGTCTTCACAATCCGACCGATCAAGTACCGAACACACGGCACCTCCGAGTTCAGCACACGTTCAGCCCGATGACGTCCCTCGAACTCCGATCCAGCCGAGTGTTGAGGGAGAGTTTCGTCAGCATGACGGCGTGGTGACGATAATGATGTTCTACCGACGCAGGGCTTCGCCTAAGCACCGCTACGATATTATCGAGGTGGACTATGGTGGAGGGGGGCACCGCACACGGCTAAGAGATCAATGATCAATTGTTGTGTCTCCAAGGGGTGCCCCCCTCCCCGTATATAAAGGAGTGGAGGAGGGGGAGGGCCGACCCTCTCTATGGCGCGCCCTAGGAGGAGTCCTACTCCCACTGGGAGTAGGATCCCCCCCCCTTCCAAGTAGTAGGAGTAGGAGTCAAGGAAAGGGGAGAGAGAAGAGAAGGAAAGAGGGGGCGCAGCCCCTCCCCCTAGTCCAATTCGGACTACGCCTTGGGAGGGGGGCGCCCAACCTCTCCTCTCTCTTTCCCCTAAAGCCCAATAAGGCCCATATACTCCCCGGCGAATTCCCGTAACTCTCCGGTACTCCAAAAAATATCCGAATCACTCGGAACCTTTCCGATGTCCGAATATAATCGTCCAATATATCGATCTTTACGTCTCGACCATTTTGAGACTCCTCGTCATGTCCCCGATCTCATCCGGGACTCCGAACTACCTTCGATACATCAAAACACATAAACTCATAATAACCGTCATCGAACTTTAAGCGTGCGGACCCTACGGGTTCGAGAACAATGTAGACATGACCGAGACACGTCTCCGGTCAATAACCAATAGCGGAACCTGGATGCTCATATTGGCTCCCACATATTCTACGAAGATCTTTATCGGTCAGACCGCATAACAACATACGCTGTTCCCTTTGTCATCGGTATGTTACTTGCCCGAGATTCGATCGTCGGTATCTCAATACCTAGTTCAATCTCATTACCGGCAAGTCTCTTCACTAGTTCCGTAATACATCATCCCGCAACTAACTCATTAGTTGCTATGCTTGCAAGGCTTATGTGCATTACCGAGTGGGCCCAAAGATACCTCTCCGACAATCGGAGTGACAAATCCTAATCTCCAAATACGCCAACCCAACAAGTACCTTCGGAGACACCTGTAGAGCACCTTTATAATCACCTAGTTACGTTGTAACGTTTGGTAGCACACAAAGTGTTCCTCCGGTAAACGGGAGTTGCATAATCTCATAGTCATAGGAACATGTATAAGTCATGAAGAAAGCAATAGGTTAATCAAATGATAACTCATGTCTATGGCTAGGAAACTCAACCATCTTTGATTAACGAGCTAGTCAAAGAGAGACATACTAGTGACACTATGTTTGTCTATGTATTCACACATGTATCAAGTTTCCGCTTAATACAATTCTAGCATGAATAATAAACATTTATCATGAAATAAGGAAATAAATAATAACTTTATTATTGCCTCTAGGGCATATTTTCTTTAATTACATGTAATTTTTTTGAAAGAATAAGTTACATGTAATTTGAATTAGTAGAGACAGAGACAAGATGATGTCCGTCCCAGCGCGTACTGCACTGGTGTTCGAACCACCCTGCCCTGGGGTTTGGCGTAGACCTCCAGGCCCAGAAAAACACAATGATCAGAAGGATTGGTAGATTCCAACACAGTAACCAGCATCTGAATCGACCTTGACAACCACCAGAGCGAAACACAGCAACAGTAAACTATTTCTGAAGACACAATTCAGGAGTTTCTCCACTTTACTTGAAAAAACATACAAACAGAGCACCTCCGCCATGAGCATGTCCACACAGTTCAAGAAAGACATATCCTAGCTCTACCTTTATAACATGGTAATATAGCACAATCCCCGTCATATAAAATGATATGTATAGGCTGCTAGGCGAAAGCAAATATATCAGTTCCGACCTAACAAACCTCTTTCCAACTTGCTCTAATTCTTATTGAGTCTGACTAACTATGAAGAAACGGGGTCAAAAGAAGAAGAAAATACTGCCAAATTTTGACTGTCTGAACTATCTCCAACACGCTGTTTTTCACCGCAAAAATAGGAAGCACTTTATACGCAGAACATTACTGAATCACCTTGAATTGAACAGAACCATCAAAACTGAAACCACACCCTTTCCAAAGCAGCAAGGTTCAGAACACGGTACCAATATCAACAGAACATACAAGGAGAAATCACCGAGACTAAGACCTCGACATCAACGCAAGGAGCACCTGAAATGAATCAAACGAAGAACAGTGAATCAGGGGCGCGAGATTGGAACCGATTACGAATACAATACCTGCGACTTACCCGACAACGAGAGGTGGAAGAGAGGAGAGGAGAGGAGAGGATCCAGCCAAGGAGCCGCCGGTCTTGGCAGGGGAAGGCCACGCCGACGCCATCGACGCAGATGAGCAGCGCGCGGCTTGGCCCCACGGGTCCCGATGCAGAAGATGCCGACGGGAACAGGGACCTGGCCGACTCAACTCCATCATCCCGGACACGGCGTGCCCGGATGGCCGCCGGGTGGCGCGGTGGGGCATGGCTTCCACAGCAGCGATTCATGTAGAGATGGAAGACGGGGCGCGGCAGCGGAGCTGGGAGAGATAGAAGCCCGCGGGGCGGCCGGGGGAGGGAGTGCGGCGGCGGCCCGTGATGCCGAAAGAGGAAACGTGAGGCGGGATGCCTTGACGTACGGGAAGAGACCCCTCGCACACCGTGGGTGGGTTCCTCGTCGGCCCCGTGCTCCCGGCGCTGTACATCCTCGACGGCCTCCGGTCCGGGGACACCACGGGGATCGCCGCCATGGCCCCGCACGCGTTCCTGCTCTCCGCGCAGGTCTTCACCGAGGGGCTCACCACCGCGTTCCCGTGGCGGTTCTCGCTCCCCGTCAGGGCCGCCGTACCGGTCATGTACAACGCGAGCAGGATGTTCGCGGCAGGGGAGTGGCTCCGGCAGGAGATGGAGGGGGCGACTGCGGCGATGGGAAGGGAAGGGGGCGGAGCGGCAGGAGGGTGGGCTGGTCGAGGAGTTCCCCGGCGGCGGCGGTGGCGTAGGAAACCCTAGAGGGCAGGAGTCGTCCCGCGTGGGCGAAGGGGTGGATCGGACGTGCGAAGGGCTGGTTGGCGGCGGAGAACTATCTGCTATGGGCATGAGGCATCGATCGTAGGGTTTTTTTTTTACACGGTTTTTTTTGTCAGAGGGTTGCGAGTTAACGGAGGTGGGAGGATGACGGAAAAAAACCGAAGGTGGGAGGATGACGAAAAACCCAGCGAAATTAAACCGCGGAGACTATTCATCAAGTCGTCCATTAGGAGTAGAGATCTACTCTCTTCGTAAAAGAAAATAAAGTATTTAGATCATTAAGTTGTTATCTAAACGCGCTTATATGGAGGAGTACTATGCACCAGTGCTGTTTTAGATAGTCGTTGATCGATCCAGCCTTGTTCCAAAATTGCACGACTATATGAAGGAGCTACCTAGCATTGCAGCAGGTGAGAGAAGCTACACCTACATGGGCTAGATGGAGACGAGAAGTGTGTCAATGGAGGCCTTTATGCATGGTGTGGCCAAACAACTTCCGCGAAGTATTCTCGTGCCCAAATATGTGCCGATGCACAATGGCCCGGGTGCGGAGGGTAGGAGGACGTGCAAAGGGAGGTAGTAGAAGGCGAGAGCTCCGGGGTGATAGTGCACAATTCAAATCCTATGCATCAAATGGCGTCTCTTTCTCCTTAGAAATTGAGATACTACATGTCATCTCATCTTTTATGATTTTCATATTTCTATGATATTACGTCTTATAGGAATCAAAAGAGGGTGCAATTTAAAAATACCCTCCAACCAAGTCAAATGGTGAGTGGTGTAGTAATAATTTTTCAGTTTACAAAAATACTCAATTACTACATGCATTAATTGCAGCACATGCATGCATGGCCACTCAATGACCAATGCCTTTTATTATGTACATGCATCTGTGAGTTTTTCTCAATCCCCGCATTCAACAATTTAATGCGGACGTCCCACCTAACTTTTCTCTTAAGTTTTCATTTATGTGACAAGTCATTTGGTCATGAAATAGTATTCATTGGTGTAACAAGTCGTTGCAGTA
Organism: Triticum aestivum; assembly: GCF_018294505.1. NCBI lineage: Eukaryota > Viridiplantae > Streptophyta > Magnoliopsida > Poales > Poaceae > Triticum > Triticum aestivum. The sequence continues at coordinate 196,426,827 of NC_057796.1, read as the reverse complement.
TCATTATATTTTATGGGTTGTTGCTGAATTATATGTAGTCAAATATTATCAAGTCTGACTATAAATTCTCTCTCACCTTTCCAAAATATTTTTAGAAAAGTAGTACTCCCTCTGTCTTGGGAAAGTTCTAGGTCATCGATTTGACTAACTAAATAATGCATTATATGTTATCAAAATTGTACCATTTAATTCATATAAGAATGTTGTTTCTAAACATATTATTTATTACGTATAATACATATTTAGTTAGTTAAACTGATGTCCTCGAACTGCGCGCATGTTGTTACAGCTGGCAAACCGTACTCTCTTCTCTTGTCGTCGCTCGAACACAGAAAGAAACGAACAGAAGAGAATTTGGTGCTGCGCTCAAAAAACAACAAAAATCGGCTGCAACGGCAGGAATCGAACCCATGAAAAGCAGCAGGCGCGCACGCTTTGCTAGCCAGTCCGCCCGGAAGACTTCTCTCGACGATTTACAGCGCGACTTTTAAAGAAATGAACAAAAGCGGCAAAACATAAAAGAAGAAAAGAATAGCTCGCACAAATTTCGCGGAAAACGTGTTTTAGTGCGACCAAACACCTCACCTCCCGTGAGAGAACGACCTCAATAGCTTAGCGATATTTTTTTGAAATTTCGAATGAGATTTTCTTCCCACAAAAGTAAATTGTTCTTTTGAAAAACGAATATGTCTAAGAAAAATGACAAAATTTGAAAGACACAAACATTTTTGCGAAATCTGAAAAATAAAATAAATGAGCAATATTGAAAACGAGAATCTGTTTTGAAACTACGAACGACTTTTTGAAAAAAATGTGAACACTTTTTGAAAAAGCAATAAATTTGAAATATGCGAACATTGTTTTCAAAATAGGAACATTTTATGAAATTCCTGAACATTTTCTGAATTAAGATCAAATTATGAAAATATGAACATTTTTGAATTTGTGAGAAACTTTTGCAAAGGAGAATATTTTTAAAAAAATTTGAACGCTTTTGAAATTATGAAGACATTTTGATAATGAGAACATTTTTCGATATTTCGTGAACATTTTCTAAAACTTTTAACAAATTTCGTAAACAAGAAGATTGTTTGAAATTCCTGAAAAAAATTTAAATCGTAAACATTGTCCAAATTTGCGAACACATTTGGAAAAAAACTGGAACATTTTAAAAAACAGAAACATTTTTTAAAAATCATGACCAATTTTTTTGAAGCAGGAACATTTTTGAAATTCCAGAACAAAAGTTGAAAACACGATCATTTTTTGAATTTATGAATAATTTTTTAAACTAGAACATTTTTTGAAACATCTAAAAAAATGAAGACGTGAACTTTTTTGGAATTTATGAACAATTTTTTAGATGGAAACATATTTTGACCCAACATTTTTTTACCAAGTTGTGAAAATTTTGAATAAAAAAATCCGAGCTCAAAAACAAGAACATTTTTAATCATGAACATTTTTTGAATTTTGTGAACAATTTATGGAATCGCAAACATTTTTTGAATTATGAATGTTTTTTCAAATCTCGAACATTTTTTGAAAATTTTGAACAATTTTTGAAACATGAAACTTTTAAAAAGAAAAGGAAATAAGAAAACATAAAAGAAAAGAAAACGAAATGAAAAGAAGAAAAGAAAAAGAAACAAGAACACACAAAAATGAAAAATGAAAAGAAAAAAAGAAAAAAACGTGAAAACCAAAAGCAAAACAGGAAAATCGGTAAAGGAAAAAAACAGTCAAGGAATCTTCTAAAAAGTTCCCAAAACCGGCTGGCTAGCAGTGGTAAATTGGGCCGGCCTATTTCTAGCGTTGCGAGCATTCCCTCTGTGCATTGAGTCGACACTTTGACGCAATAAGCGGCGAATAGGATTTTCCTTGCAGACTAAGGCATAGCCTAGTGGTGGGAAGGGGCTGATGCCTTCCCACCCAACCAGGTTCAAGACATGGTACCCCGAACTATGGCAAGGTGTTTTTGTCCCAAAAACGAGCTGGACCCCGAACTATGGCAAACCTTGCTTGCAAAACACCGAAAGCTCTCTCAATATCCTTGCGGGCTGCCTCTTGTGACTTGGTGAAATGAGCATGTTTTCTGGTTAAGGGCACCCCATTTTTCTCCTTGATGGACTTCACAAGAGTTGCCCACTCGGGATAAATTCCATCGGTGAGATAATATCCCATTGAGTACTCATTGTCCATGATTTTGTAGTTGCAAGTTGAAGCATCCCCAGAAACTAATCTTGCAAACAAAGGAGATCTATTGAGCACATTGATATCATTGAGTGTTCCCGGCAAACCAAAAAATGCATGCCAGATCCATGTGTCCTCCGATGCCACGGCCTCAAGTACAATGGTAGCATCACGACTTTTACCGCAATACATTCCTTGCCATGCTTTTGGGCAATTTTTTCATGTCCAATGCATGCAATCAAGACTACCAAGCATCCCCATCCATCCCCTTTTTTCATTCATCTCCATCAATCTCTTTGTATCTTCCTCGTTGGGTGCCCGAAGATACTCATCACCATACAACCGGATGACCAATTTTGCAAACCTACGGACGGACGCCGTGGTTGTATCTTGTCCAATGCGAAGATACTCGTCGGTATAGTCCGCGGGTATGCCATAGGCGATCACCCGCATTGCAGCCGATATCTTTTGGTACCCACTAAACCCCATGATATCGGCGGCGGATCTACGACGTTCGAAGTAATCTGAGGTGGCCTCACAATCGGTGACAATCTTCACAAACAAACTACGGCGCATTCGGTACCTTCTCTGGAAGAGGCGAGGTGGGTATGTCGGTACCTCCACGAAGTAGTCTTGCATCAATTGCTCGTGTCCGAGACCGCGGTTCCGGTAGATGGTGACTTGCCCCATCTTCGACCCTCTCCTCTGACCCATCAGCTTCGCGGTCTTCAAACTCTTGCACGTCGAGGAGGAGGCCCATCATCTCGACGTCGTCGTCTTGAAGCAACTCCTCAATGTCCGAATCGTCCGATGACGACCAACCGGAATCATCGGACAACGACTCCATGTCGTCGGTGTTCACCTCCATCTACACAATACAACAAACAATAAATTGTGAGTGCCAACAATGAATCAAAAAGGAAAAAAATGAAACAAAAAGAAAGAAAAGGAGGCATACCAGCGGGGAGCTCGGAGCGACGCGGCTGCCTCTGGCCCGCCTGGCCTCTAGCGCGGCGGCGAGGAGGCCTGGGGGGCGGGGCGCGGGCGGCCGTGGGGCGGGGGGGCGGGGTGCGGCGGCTCCTCTGGCTGCTGCGTGGGGCGGGAGGCGGCGGGGAACGGCGGATCCGGCGGCGAGGACTGCGGCGCAGCTGCAGCGGCCTCGCGCGCGTTGAGGGGTGGCGGGAGGAGGCGGCGGGCGACTCAGGTGGGCGCAGGCGGGAGGTTGGGGACGGGGAAAACTCCCTCCCGCGCTCAGCCGAAACACGGGTGCGGGTTGGGGTAGTTTTCGCTCCCCAACCCTCACTTCTATAGGTTGGGAGGGGGTTTGAGGGTTGGACCCTTAAATTTTTTTTGAGGTTCGAGGGTTAAGGGATTTTAGTCTACGCGTTTTTTCGCTCACAAACTGTAAAAAAAGTTTATTTATAAGGGTTTTAGGGTTTGAGGTACTACTAGTGATGCTTTTATTAACTAATGCAGACTAAGCAATACTACGATAGCTACGGGCATGCACGAGAACATGCTCTCAGCGCATGAAAGTTTATTCTGACGAAACTGAAAAATTAAGATCCGTCACCGGCGCAGCAGATATACAGAGGTAAGATAATTGGCTTTCACACCTACGTATACTAATTAGGATGTAGTGTATGTATGTACGCACCCGTGCTCTTTTAAATGGTCGTTGATCGATCCAACCTTGCTCCAAAATTGCAGGACCGTACGAACGAGGAGGTAGCTAGCACTGTGGCAGATGAGAGAAGCTACACCTGCACGGCTTGAACGGAGACGAAGAGTGTCTCAGTGGAGGGCCCGACGCGGCCAATCAGCTTCCACAAAGCATCCTCGTGTCTCAAGTACGTGTGGATGCACAGCGGCTGGCCAGGAGCACTACATCTGCCCTGATTCTGTTTCTCGACGGTCAAACACGCGAGAATTTGTTAACTGATAATGTTGGGTCGTACATGTGACGTCGCACCAGCACAGCTTCTCGTGTGCTTTTAAGTTTCCATTGATGTGACACAAAATCTAATTCTCTAAGAACGACCGGGTCAACCATGCGGTGTGGTCCATCGAACATTCAACAACAGTTGAAACGTGGACTCATTTCACCTCGGTCGGGATCAACACAAATCAAATAATAAAGGGCAGTGATAGGCGCCGGCAGACCGGCCGAACAGTTTGGCCGGTCTAGCCCAGCCACCCGATGCGACAAGTGTTGCCATTGGATTGGGGATTCTGTTTTTTTTTTCAAAACCAAATCTAACAAGGCTAACGGGAAACAGAGCAACGGCGCCGTCGGCGCTCGCCATGAACGAGCAAACGACCAACCTCGAAGCCGGTCGCCTCCCGCATCTTCGCCGGTCGCCTCGCGCCGAATTGCCTCGTCGTCGCCGGTCGCCGCCATCGCCCGTCGCCGTTGTCGCCGGTCGCCTTTTGAGCTGCTGGTTGCAGTTCCGCTGCTCACCTGTGTTGACCATCCCCTCACCTCTCCCTCGCCCCTGCAGAATCAATGGCGACGACACCTCGTGGTTCACATCCAAAAACAACGGTAGTAGCAAAAAAATGTGATGCTTCCAGCAAACTAGAAAACGATGGTAGCAAAAAAGATGAAAACCCAATTGACGACTGTAGCTCACCCGCCGGCCGGAAAGTTGCAACCAGTGACCAAAAAAGCTTCATATCGCGATGAAAAAAGCTTCATCCGGGGATAAAAAAAGCTTCAGGCATAGAGCCGAAAGCCATGGACGAGAACAAAAAGTTGCAACCAGCGGTTACAAAAGCTACAACTGGTATTGAAAAAAGCTTCAAGCTTCATGTCCTAGCTGCGACCCATGACGACGCTGACGATGTTTTGCTGCAACCATCTTCGTTTTTTGATACAACCGGCGATGTAATTTGCTGCAACCCTTTTTCATGGTAGCGGGCGCCGGTCGGCAGTAGTCAGGCAGTCCCCTAACTCGGCGAGCAGTCGGGCAGTCCCCCGGCTCGGCGGAGCACACGGACGGCAGCAGCCACCGGCCGGCGGCAGCGTAGGGGAAAGGAAAAAAAAGAAGCACAACGCGGAGAGAGATGGGGCTGAAGGTAGAAGAAAGGATAAGGATAAGATTCGGGGCAGTTGTGTGAGACCCACCTACACACGTCTTGCGCGGGGGTGTTTCCGTTGACGTGGCCCTCGAGACGGGCCGAAAGTTCGGCTGGCATGCCGTCCCGAAGCGTTTGTAGTCATGAACTTGCTACGATAATTAAATTTTCTTCTCCCGACGTCTCGATGGATACTGCACCGGATGCGATGCTCCCCTTACTTGTAAACAATGCCACTATTTTGCTAAGTGTATAAAGGAGGAGAAGTTTGTCAACAAAAAAATCTATACAAATCTAATCATATACGATTATGTTGCAAACTCTTAGCTCTTAGAGCATCTTCAACCGGACTAGGTAAATTCGGGCACCTATACGTCCGCGGACGTGCCCGTACGTATCTGCGGAAAGTGTTGGTCCGCCTCCCAAATGTCCCCATTTGTGATTTACACGCTCTGGAAGAGATAAAAAGACCTCCACCGCTCTTGCCTAGGGCGACTCGAGAGCCCCCCCCCCCCACCACCATAACGGCCGCTGGCAATTCCTCCTTTCCCCCGCGCCGCCAATGGAGGAAGCCGCCAGGCGAAGCCCATGCGGCAGATGATGATGACGGGGATCTCCCTCATGGCCCCCCTTTGTCTGCGGGTGGTAAGGCTTGGTTGAGGTTGGCGGTGACCCGATCTGCGCCCGGTGGGCGTCCGGTAGTGGGTCTCGGCGTACGACGGTGGGCTGTGGGGGGTCAAACCTCATCGGGCAGTGGCCTCCTCCAGCCTGGGGTCATGGGCGCTGCACGTCATGACAAACCTAGGCGGGCTTGGGCGGTTGGCTTTCTACAGCTAGGGCCCTGGCATGGGGAGGTGGCGTGTTGCACGGGCGTCTTTTTGGATCCACCCGGATCTGAAGCTCGGACGACGATGAGCGGCGTGGGGTGTTGACGATGGCCCATGGGTTCGTTGGGCTAGGCTTGTCAGGCTGTGGCGACGACTAGGTGCAGATCTGGCATGAGTGCGAGCTGGTGGTGGCGCATGCAGTGGCTTTGGGCATGATGGTGGTTGTGATCGTCGGCTGGGTGAGCGGTGTGGCTGGTCCGAGGTGGTGGAAGGCGTTCGACAGCGAGCAGGTTCGGAGGGCCAACTTGTCTGCGCTGGTGCAAGCCTTCGCCTTGTGCCTGATGAGTGATATTTTTACTCTTAAACCGGATAATATTGGAATTTCTGAGAAAATCACTCTGATATTGCCACTAATAAATGAATGCGACATATCATGAAATCCTTTGTCTAGTTTGTTTCCACGGGAAAAGAGGCCAAACATCGATGGAAAACCATCACTTAGAAGGAAACGAGGCTTGTGGGAGAAGGAAAGAAGGAATTAGAGGCGCGGCCAAATCACCACAGTGCAAGATGGCGTATGGTGGTCATTCCAAGTGCCAGCGGCTCCGTGAGGTCGAACCAACCAACATTTAGAAAGGGGCCTATACAAAAATCCCAATGGAAGAGCGTCGATGACACAATTCACGAAACAGAAGCCATCTTCGAACCCTAGCCCCCGCCATTTCTCATCTCATCTTCATAGCCTCCACCATCACCATCACTACAACAACCCCCCTCCAAGTTAGCCATACTTCTAATTGTGTATCACATCCGTCAACCATTGTAAGATATGTTATCAGTAAGGCATTCATCATTATGTCTTCTCCGATGATTTCCTCTTGCGATCCGATCGACATGTATGAGTAGATTGAGGCACCACCTTGCAATCCTATGTATCTGTATGAGGGATCGATGGAATGACTTTGAATAATTAATGTCATGTATGTGTCCGATGCAACGGAGTTGTTTCTTGTCTTTTGTGTTCTACGACCCTGCAAGATACTCAGGACCCCGGAGTTCGATTAAGGAGGAGGTAAGGAGCGAGGAGGACGTGGAACATTATTTTGAAAACCAGTGATAGAAAAGTTTAGTACGGTAGTGGAATACAAATCCTTGGGGATTCATGAGGCATAATCATTAAATGCCCAATGATTTTGTCCGGATATTTATTCTTAATAATTGAGGTAACCCCGCGAGACGGTAAGGGCGTGTGGTTGGACATCTGTCTCTTGATGCAGGTAGCGCATCGATCACGACATAATTTGGACACACACCCCACATCATCACGTCACAAGCACATATTAATGTGTGTCTTCTAGAGCATTTTGCAAACTTATGACTACATTGATGCATCTGAGACAGATCGCAACCATAGAGACACTCTAGCTCTTCCAACCAGGTCTATGTCAAATGATTTGATATTTGTTGCGGAAGATGACATTTTTGATGATTCAGAACTAACTTCTCCGGAGTATCGGGAAGAACAAGGCAATGTTGGCTAAGATCAATCTGCAGGTCCATCTAAATACACCATTCTCGGAGATAATGCTGGAGGAGGAGCAACTGCTGCTGAAGATTCCTCCCACTACAAAATCTTCTCTATTCAGTGACAAAAGCCTTGGTGACGAAACATGAAACTTTCATAGTTATGATACTACCCATTATGAGCAGCCTAAGTGTCGTTGATTTAGCTGAGCCAGTAGTGGATGAGGACGACGATACCGGGCTGTCGCCGCCACCGAACCCGCCGGCTCGGCGGGGGGGAGGTGCGGCTGACGGTCGTGGACGTCCGGGTCGTGGTGGAGGCGATGTTGGGCAGGCCGGGGCGCCGCCGTCGGCGAGGTCTTCGGCGAGGCCGTCTCTGGCAGCGAGTCAACAAAGCGTTCAAAATAAAGCTGGGTTGCGTCACCAAAGGGAGCATGACGTGCAGATAAGGCAGGCAGGTGGGGCTATGGAATCGGTAGCTGGAGGTCTGGGCGTGACTGCCGAGGATGTCGGGCGAACGGTTGGATGCCAGCTCGCTGGTGAGATGCGGGTCAGGCTGGTGGATGATTCTAGTGTTGCCCATCCGGTGTCGCCGTGTGCTTCAGGACAAGGATTGGTGCAGTCTGGCTTGGCAGTGGGATCGCCACCATCTGTCACGCTTCCCCGTTGGCGGTCAGGGCCCGCGCCGGAGCAGTTGGGATCGAGGCTCGATGTGTCAGTGGTGGGTACTCGGAATGATTGGAGTGTTGTGATCGGTTCGGTTGAGCTGCCGATTGGGTCAGGGCTGGGGTCTGGCTCGTTGCCGGGCCCAGTGCTGGCCAGCGCTGAAGGAGCGGGATCCAAGGTTGGTGCGCAGCGACAGGATGGGACGGAGGCCGCGCGGTTGGGATCCAATAATTGCCTGTCAGGGCAGGTTGGGGCTGAGGCCAGGCAGCTGGTAGAGGAGCGACAGGTGGCGACTGGGGATTGCCAGCCGTGCATGGATGGGACTGTTTCCATGCACGTAACGGGGGAGAGGAGTTTGGCGGTGGACGATTCTGCTGCGCTGGAGGGTAGCTTCTCAAGGGTGGAGTCGGACCTGCCGGCCAGGGAGGAGTTGCATGTGGGACAGGTGCATGGTTGGGAGACGTTTCAGGTCAGTTTATCTGGGAGCGATGTGCCACATGCAGGAGACGTGCAGCCATGCACGCCCGTGGTGGTTAGTCAGGAGAGGGATGGGCATGAAGAGGTGGTGCGCATGTGTGAGAGTATGTGCAAGTCCTTGGCACCCATTTTGACGAGGCCAGAGTCACATACTTTGGAGGTGCATGCTCGAAAGCCTCGGAAGAAGAGGAAGCTAGATATCACTCCTAGGAGGAGCACAAGGATTGCAAGGCATGGAGCATCTAAGCCGCAGCAGGTGCTCATTCGGAGGCTCTGCTTGGCCAATGAGGGGGAAGCAATTTCAGATGATGCACTCAGCATGTACGTGGAGCTGTTTTCTCGCCCACTGTCGGATGTGCATATTGCGGCCGTGCTCGCTCTATTTGGATGGGAGTCGCCGGCGGCGCCTGCTCTGGATGTGTCTCATGTGGAGGCCATGGCGGCCTAGGTGGTGGGCTCGGGTGGTTGTGTAGGATGTCGCAATGTGTTCGCTGCCCATGAAAGTGCTCGTGTGGAATGTGAGAGGACTGAATGCCCCCGCACGTAGGAATGCTGTGCATCAAGTAGTTCTTGCGGCGAATCCTGGCATCGTATGCCTGTAGGAGACCAAGCTGCAGGAGATGACTGTTCCAGTTGTACAACAATGTCTTGGGAGTAAATTTTGCAACTTCTACTACGTGCCGGCGGTGGGAACGCGGGGTGGAATCCTACTGGCCTGGGATGAGGCGGTAACAAGGGTATCCAATCCACACTACCAAAGTAACTCGCTCACGGCATTAGTGAAGTCGCCGGGTGCTGCGGAGTGGTGGATGACGTGTGTGTATGGTCCTCAAGATGATGGGGCCAAAGTGGAATTTTTGCAAGAACTCGCGGACATCAGGGAATTACATGCAGGGCCATGGCTGATAGCGGGTGACTTTAACTTAATTGCGAAGCAGGAGGATAAGAGCAATGACCTCATTAATAGAAGGATGTTGGCAAGATTTCGGTCAAGGCTAAATAGGCTGGAAATGAAGGAGTTGTACCTGAATGGGCGACGGTACACATGGTCAAATGAGAGGCAGAATGCAACCATGGAGAAGATTGATCACGTCTTTGTTTCTAATGAGTGGGATGTCGCGTTTCCGGCTTGTTTCTTATCTGCTCTTGGGACGGCGATCTCGGATCATTGCCCACTGATGTTAGATATGAATGTGGAGATTGGGTTGCATAAACGCTTCAAGTTTGAAGCATTTTGGGTCAAGGCGCCAGGCTTTATGGAGACTGTGCAGAGGGCTTGGGTCTCAACACCGGCGGCGTCTAATGATTATGCCACGCTACACAACAAGCTGAGGGCCACGGCAAAAGCTTTGCAGAGTTGGAGTGACCGTTGGATTGGCAATGTCAAGTTGCAGATCGCCATTGCCATGGAGGTGATCTTGAGGCTGGATGTGGCTATGGATTCTAGGGCTCTCTCGGCCATGGAAAGGGAGCTGAGAAGGACGTTGAAACAGAAACTCTTGGGCCTATGTGCGTTGGAACGGTCAATTGCAAGACAGCGGTCGAGATTGTTGCATCTAAAGGAAGGGGATGGAAACACAAGATTGTTTCATCAGCAGGCCAGTCATAGGCAAAGGAAGAATGTGATGCGCTCGGTTAGTTACAATGGCAGGTTGTATACGGGCCAGGAGGAGGTTGCCTCGGCAGTGGATGCTTTCTATGGGCAGGCTTTTGGAAGTTGTGAACAGCGGGTGCACACGCTTATGCTGGATGAGTTGGATCTTCCTCGCCGGGACTTGTTACACTTAGAGGTGCCTTTCACGACGGAAGAGGTGGAGTGCGTGGTCAAGGCCATGCCCATGGATAAGGCACCAGGTCCAGATGGCTTTACTGGGAGGTTTTATGCCGTGTGCTTGCACATTATCAAGGCAGATTTCATGAAAGCCATGGACTGCATGTATCGTGAAGATGTGAGGGGAATGGCGGCTATCAATAAATCTCTTGTGTCTCTTCTGCCGAAGAAGGAAGGTGCGTTGGAGGTGGGAGATTTCAGGCCGATAAATCTAGTGCATGGAGTTATCAAGATCTTTGAGAAGGTTCTTTCAACTAGGCTTGCGGTGGAGCTCCCAAACCTGGTGGGGATTCATCAAAGCGCGTTCGTGAAGGGGAGGTCTTTGCATGATAACTTCATGCTCGTGCAATGTATGGCACGGCGGCTGCATGCCTTGCGGAGTTCTGCGGTTTTGCTCAAGTTGGATATCTCTAAGGCTTTTGACTCTGTGCAATGGCCTTTTCTGCTAGAAGTAATGCAACATCTAGGTTTTGGCCCGAAGTGGAGAGCGTGGATTTGCGGAATATTAGCCACATCATCTACCAAAGTGATGGTAAATGGAGAACCCGGGGAAATTATTTACAACTGCAAGGGGATGAGACAAGGCGACTCCCTCTCACCTATGTTGTTCATTCTCACCATGGAGCCGCTACAGAGGATGTTTGAGGTAGCTGTGGACCGAGGAGTGATGGAACCTTTGGCGGCGAGAGGTATGAAGCAAAGACTGTCGATCTATGCAGACGATGTGGTCTTGTTCGTCAAGCCTAGGCTGGTGGATTTGGAAGCTTGTAGGGCTATTCTTGCCTTGTTCGGGGAGGCCTCCGGGTTACGCATTAACATGACGAAATCTGCGGCCGTGCCGATTAGATGCACGGAGGAGGAGATTGCTTTGGCCACGGATGAGCTGGGATGCCCGATTGGGTCCTTCCCGATCAAGTACCTTGGTTTGCCTCTTGCTCTAAGGAAACAGTCTGCTGCGCAGTTACAGTACCTGGTGGATAGCATGGCGAGCCGCTTGCCTAAGTGGAAGGCCGCACTTATGCCAAAGAGTGGAAGGCTGACACTTGTCTTGTCTGTGTTGTGTGCCATGCCGATACATGCGATGATGGCTCTGGAGCTCCCAATGAAAACGATTGCGGCAATGAACAAAGTGTGTAGAGGATTCTTATGGTGCAACAAGGAGAAGGCCAATGGTGGCAATTGTGCCGTAGCGTGGGAGACAGTGTGTGCGCCCAAGTGGGCGGGTGGGCTTGGCATACCCAACTTGCGTTGGATGAATCTGGCGATGTAGGCGCGTTGGCCTTGCCTAGCTCGTGCAGATGAGAGCAGGCCGTGGAGTGAGTTCAAAATACAGGTGCCGGCCGAGTCCATGCAAGTATGTCAGGCTGCGTTGAGGGTCAGTGCACGGAATGGAGCATCCACCCTGTTCTGGGAGGATAGGTGGCTAGATGGATTGAAGATAAAGGATGTGGCACCATACTTGTACAGCAGGATTCCGAAGAGAGTTCGTCAGGATTGCAGAGTGGGACAGGTAGCAGTCAATGGGCAGTTGGCGCTGGACATCGGCCCAGAGTTAGATGCCGCAGCGTTGCAACAGTTCCTCCAGCTTTGGCCGAGGGTCGCTGCGTGGGAACCAATGCCTGGAGAGCAAAATGAGTTCACATGGTCCTGGGATGAGAGTGGGAAGTTCTCGATGCGCTCAACGTATGCCGCCAGGTTTTGGGGTCTGGAAGTGGTTCCCACGGCGAAGCTGACTTGGAAATGCCGGGCACCATCGCAATGTCGTTTCTTTGCCTGGTTGGCCCTGAAGAACAGGTGTTGGACCTCAGATAGACTGGCGAGGAGAGGGCTGCCGCACCAATCTGCCTGCCCGTTGTGTGATCAGGAGCCAGAAACGTTAAACCACGTGCTGCTCACATGCGTCTTCGCCAGATCAGTATGGGCAGTGGTTGGAGAGGCTCTGGGTCAGCGTGGATGGGGGCCAAATCAAGGGGATGAGTTAGGGGAGTGGCTATGTGCTAAGAGAGGAGACACCGACCTCCGTGCCAAGGACATACACACTCTCCTGTTGCTGGTCCTGTGGGAGTTTTGGAAGCATCGGAATGCAATTGTTTTCGACGGTGCGTCACCGTCGGTGGAGAGGCTCATGGACAGGGTAAAAGCTGAGTGCGAGGTATGGACATCTGCGGGTCTGTTCAAAGGTAAGCTAGAGGGGTTCCTGGGTGGGTTACACCGGTGGATGTGTAGGGAGGAGTAGGCTTGTGGGCGTTTGAGTGGAGTGGGTACGGGTTGTAAGGCCGTACTTGTGTGTGATGTAATCGTGGAGGCATGCTTTGCCCTTCTTCTTTAATATATGATATGCACACTCGTGCATATTCGAGAAAAAAAAAAGTATCGTTGATTTAGTACAAACTTTGTATTAAAACTTTTTACTAAATCAATAACACTTAATTTTAGGACGGAGGGAGTAGTAAATAAGAATCTGCACCAACTACCGTCCAAAATATTAGAGCAAATACTTAAGACGGAGAAAATAAATATACATCCTCCATTAAAAGTGGCTGTCACAGTACTCTCAGCAGGAGAAACTAACATACTGTCAGCAGGAGAAGCCAACATACTGTCAGCGTATTGAGCTCTTAATATGAGTTTAATATTGTTAGCAATGTCGTCATGTTTTACTTATAAAATAATTTAATATGAGAAGCCAACATCTGTTGGAAAGCATCTCTGCTTCACGCATTGAAGGACTGCTCGAGCTTATGATCAGAATGGTTTTGCGGTTCCCGGCCATCGTCTGCCAGCCGGAGCTATAACTGCATGCAAGTTGGCAAGCAGGATAAGGTGGGGACGATGACACTGTTCAATCCGAGAGACATGCATGCAACAGGCACACGATGCTTTTGCAACTTTACCGGGTGGAGGAATGCGTTTACACCATCTTCTACTCCAACGTAGAGTGCTCCAGTAAAGGTAACTCGATGGCTTTCGCACCCGGAATCTGCTTACGATCGCTCGTGTTCTATGCACAGCTACACACGTATGTAGCCATGATGGCCAAGGCCTAGCCAGCCGCACGCGCGCCTAGAGTTACTCGGACGGTAGTGAGTGCTAGCTAGGGTGGCGTATGGTGCTCTCTGCTCCTGAATCATGGAAACCTAACTAAAAGGTCGCCAAATGCTTTACCGAAAATCAATTAGGTTGATATAGGATTTGTTAGACTTAATCTTGACATGTACGTGCATGAGTGCACCTGTGCTTCCGTCAAGTCGATGTTAGTTGCGGCTAGTCAGTTAGTTAGTTAGAGGCTAATTAGTTGCATGCATGGCTGAGTTAGTTAGCTAGTGGAGCTCTTCTAGGAGTGGATAGTGCGTGCAGTTAGTGGCCGGTTGTGAGGCCGGATTGTGCTACGTGCATAGGTTAGTGTGTGGCTGCTGGCGTATGTGCGTCACTTGTCTAAGGTGTAGTAAAAGATGTACATAGTATTTTTTGTGTGTGTGCGCGCGCTCATGATGAGGAGTAGTAGTCTGAGTTAGTTTTCAGGGTGTGTAGTCTCTCATGTATCCCCCGTAAACAAAAGTCTCTCACGTATGATTCGGTGTGGTCCGGAGTCGAGTTTGAGCTCGAAAAAAAAGAAACGTCATTCGTGCGGCGAGGCATTTGTTGTCAGAAATTCTTGTGATCAGCGCGCTCATCTTCTTCTTCCACCTCCGTACGTCCGAGTGTGTGTAAGAGAGAGGTTCGTTTGGCATTTGTGTCGCCGGAGGCTACTTGGTGTTCGTCGCCGGACAGGGTTTGTCCCAACAGGATATATTATATATCTATCATCAAGGAGTGAATAGCATAAAACTACCACTTTTCATGTTATGATTTCAAAAAATTACCGAAAATTTGTTTGTGACTGATAACTACCACTTTTGGCGTCGGTTGTTTCAAAAAACCCAAAACGCTCGTTGCTAAGAAATTAAACCAGTTTATTACAGGTCGGGCCCGCATCTAAACGAACCATTAGTTTGACCGTTTCTTTGACCGTTAGATGACATGTGGGGCCCACATGTCAGTGTCTCCTCCTCATTTCCTCCACTCCTCTTTGCCTCCCTTCTTCTCCTTCGACGTCAACTCCCCACCGGTGTCAAACCCCGAAGTTCACCGGAGAGAGCGGCGCGGCCATGGGCGCCGGCCACACCGCTGGCCTACGTGCAAGACCGCATCCATCCACACAACCGCGTCCTTGCGGACGACGGCATCCAACAGGGCCACGGAGCGCCAGCCGCCTCCCCTTCCACCAGTGCCAGCCGCCCCTTCTTCCACCTCGCCGGCGTCGGCCGGCCGCTCCTCCGCCTCCCCAACTGCCTCCTCCCCCCAAATCTTCTCCTCCCCGTAGTCTGCAGCCCGCCGCGCCGTCCTCTGTGGCCTGGAGCCATGGCGCCACCGGCCAGAGGCGCTGCGCCGCATTGCCGGGCCAACCTCGGCAGCCACCGCTCGTGCAGGGTCCTGGCGGCGATGGGTCACGGCTGCGGGTGGCACGGGTGGCTAACTCCGGCAGGAGGCCTCCCTGGATGCGGTCCTCCATGGCGGCGTCCAGCAGGGCGACAAAGCCGTCCACCCGCACCTTGCGCGCACTGGATGGCGATGAGCGACAGAAGGGAGCTCCACGCGGCGCCATGGCTGGCCGGCGAGCTCCTCACGGCGGCTGCTGGCCGGCGAGCATGGCTGCGGCCGCACGGCCATGGGAGAGACCCGATTGCTTTTTTCCAAAAGATTACAGGGACCCGATTGCATTTTTAGAACATTTATAGGGACCCAATTGTTTTTTATAAGGAAGAGGCACTGACATGTGGGCCCCACATGTCATCTAACGGTCAAACAAACGGTCAAACTAACGGTCCGTTTAGGTGCGGGCCCGACCTGTCATAAACTAGTTTAATTTCTTAGCAACGGGCGTTTTGGGTTTTTTGAAACAATCGAAGCCAAAAGTGGTAGTTATCAGTTACAAACAAATTTTCGGTAGGTTTTTGAAACCATAGCACGAAAAGTGGTAGTTTTATGCTATTCACTCATCATCAAGTACATTTGAGTTCACCATTAATTTACACATTAAGCAAAAAGAATTCCAGATGTGAATAGTGAGTTGGATTCAAATTCTATTGTGAATAGTATGTTTGGCTACAACTCATTGGATTTGTCTTTTATATTTATCAGCGTTTGAATATAAATTAAAGCTATGTCACTACATATTTCTCTGAAGACCTGGTAAAAGCTAAAAACATGATAAACAGCCTAGAAATGTTACGAGCTAGTATCCCTCAAAAAAAAGTTAACAGCTAGTAATAATATGCAATTATTTGAATGAAAAATGTACGAAACTACAAAAAGAAAGTTTTGTGAAAATAGAGGAATTCAAGAAACATAAGGAATAATTTCGGCCATTCATTGTTACTCTTAGTTTCCTTCTATTTAGCTATCTACACTACTAGGGAAAACCCTAGCAGTAACGCGGGTTTAATGCCTATCAGTAACGCGGGGAACCGCGCTACTAGTAAGGCGCTACAGCTAAAGGTTAGCAGTAGCGTGTGTTAACCCGCGCTACTGCTATGTCGACTTAGTAGTAGCGCTTTCATCAAAGAGCGCTACTGGTAATTACTAGTAGCGCTTCTCACAGCCCGCGCTACTACTATTATTCCGTATTTTACTTCTTTTTTATTTCATGTTGTATTCATACACCTTTATACAAGTTTTCATACAGCAGCAATTTAGAGATTGTTTTTACATCATAATGAGTTATTACATCACTGGG
Organism: Triticum aestivum; assembly: GCF_018294505.1. Lineage (NCBI taxonomy): Eukaryota > Viridiplantae > Streptophyta > Magnoliopsida > Poales > Poaceae > Triticum > Triticum aestivum. The sequence continues at coordinate 196,410,455 of NC_057796.1, read as the reverse complement.
TGAAAGAACCGTGGACTAGTTTCAAGTGGATGGGCATCCACTTGAAACTAATCCGCGGTTCTTTCACCCAATGATATAATAAATATCATCATCATCATCATCATATCATTAACAACTTATCATCATAATACATGGTTGTCATATAACACCTCCTCATGATCATCGTTTTCATCAATGAGACATCACATAACAAGTTGGTCACTAGTCATAATCACAACTACTCCTCATCATCAACTCTAACACATTGTACCACATAATAAACATATTGTACCTCATAGGACCTACTACATTCTCTTAGGACCTACTATATTCTCTTAGGTAAAATAGCATAAAACAAGATAGCCCCTAACTCTTCATTATGGAGAATGGAGATTATCCTGTCTCCAATTCTTGCCTTTCGCTTAATGTTGTCCAAGAACCTCCTTACGACTGTCCATACATTTTTTCCATTCTTTGATTACCATGTGTTCACCGATTTTAGAAATCCGATATGGACAGGTGAGATTCGTAGGATGACCTGGCTGTATGTTTAAAACATCAAGGCGACCATTCCGATACATCAGATGAGGCACACAATCCATCGGGATTTTCTGTTGAAAAACATAGTAATAACTTCGTAGTTAGCAATGTAGTTCAGTTTTAGAAGTATGCAAAAGATGCAGGGATGTCGTAATAGTAAAAAAATCTTACCATGGTATCTCCATAGAAGTTACCGTGGTTCAACACATGCACTAGTGACACGTATTCACCATAATTTGGAGGAGTTTGATGATAGGTATTGTAATTCTCAAGTTCAGTACAAAATGCGATCAGATGATTTTTCTTCTGATAAGTTAATTCAGAGCCATCGGTGTAGTAGGTTCTGTTTATCATCTTCCGCACATTGTTTGAAGAATGAAAATAAGCTGTCAATGGAAATAAGTTGTCAACTATTTTGAAATAAACAATATAAATTAGTTAATAACTATGTTTGAGAAACTCACATAGCAGTAGAATTGGAAGCGTATCAACAAGGACCCAAATGTCCATATTGTCTTGCTCGATGTCAGGATCACCAAGATCCATGGTGACAAGCATATCCTCATAAAAACCATACATCTTGCAAAGCGCTTCCCAATTTGGGCAACCAAAATGGGTTACGCTCTGAGAATTGTACAGATTTACTTCAAGATCCATACCATGATGGGTCCTTAGGTGAATTTTCTTTGTTTCAAAACTTTCATGGTCGTCAAAACCCATCCTCTCCAAGACATAGTGTCTTGCATGGCATGGGATAAGCTAGTCGAATTGTAAAAGATGAAAATTACACGTTGAAATAGTTGAAGTCGTGCTTAATTACAAAAAAACACTTGTTGTCGTTGCGTACCGTTTCAACATCGAAGGTCTCCTGGAGCTTAATGCTGAAGCGCCGATCTTCGTCCAGGTGACGCGTGTCGCACAGACCTCGGTCGTCGTTGCACCAGTCGCACTCCCCTGGGAGACTTTCGTCGTCCGAGTACGACATTTGCTATGTTCATAATTCAAAGATTAAACTCGTACAATTAAAATATGTACTACAAAAACTAAATTAGATCATTATTATTCATCACGGGTTGACTATCGGTCTGTCGAGTTTTTTCTTGAAAACTCTCAGCTCACGTGGTGTATACATTCGACCATTGGTGATGGTCGCTCCTCCTTTCGTTCCCAAGTGCATTACACCACAATGTCTAGCACACGGGAACGAAGGAGAAGCGACCCCCACGACAATAGTCGGGATTCTTCGTCCTCTCATATGTGGTGGAGACTCTCCCTCACTGATTCCTCTATGACATTTGCGACCGTCGGTGATGGTCATTACTCCTCCTTCCCCTAGTGCATAACAAAGGTCTAGCACAAGGAGAAGAAGGAGAAACGACCCCCACGACAACAGTCGGGATTCTTCGTCCTCTCATATATGGTGGAGCCTCGATAGACTTAAAGTCAACCCAAAATATCGTTTAATTATCTTTCTAGAAAATCCAGGCCACTCGATATTTCCTACATATTCTAGCACAAGTCATGCCAAAATTCACAGAAAATTCCGGCATGACCTTTGCTAAAAAAGGACATATCAAGCGCCTGAAATTTGCCAAAACGGAAATTAATCAACACTCCGGCAAAACATAGGCCACTCGGAGGTGTTCAACTAGTTCTTACTAAATATAAACTTACTATAAATAAAAATAAACTACTTCAACTAGTTATATTAATTTTCTTACTAAAAATACATTAGTTCTATTAATTTACTTACTAATTATATTAAACACTTACTAAAAACAGTAAAAACACTACATTATAAAATAGTAAAAAAACTACAGTAAAAACAGAAGAAAAAAAGAGATGGAGGGAGGAGGGGAAGGGAGGAGGAAGGAGAGAGGAGGAGGGGGAGGAGGCCGGTGGGATCGGAGGAGGGAGGAGGAGGGAGGGGGCGGGGGGGAGGAGGGGGAGGGGGCGACCGGAGGAGGAGGAGGGAGGGGGCGGCCGGAGGAGGACGAGGGAGGGGCGATGGGAGGAGGGCTGCCGGCGGAGGAGGGATGAGGGACGAGGGGGCGGCCGGAGGAGGAGGGAGGAAGGGGCGGCCGGAGGAGGAGGGAGGAGGAGGGAGGGGAGGAGGGACGGAGGGAGTACCTCGATGGAGGAGCAGCGCGGCGGCGGCGGCGGACGACGGGTTCGGCGCGGGCGAGAGTGAGTGAGAGGGAGAGTGAGTGAGAGGGTTGGGCGCGTGGTGAGGATAAGGTAAGGTAGTAGCAGCACGGTTCCGCGAAAAGCGCTACTGCGCTGGGTGCAGATACGCGCTACTGCTAAGTGGGGCTAGCCATCTGCGCCCAATACACACATAGCAGCAACGCGTTTTCCTAGCACGTGCTACTGCTAAAATAGTAGCAGTAGCGCGGTTTATTTAAACACGCTACTACTAAGTACCAGTAGCGCACTATTTTGTCCAGCGCTACTGCTAAGATGCTGTGTATAAGGTTTTCCCTAGTAGTGCTAGGTGGCCAGTGTAATTGTGCCAGAAACATCACTAAATGTGTTTAGATTTGGGCACTCATAAATAAGTGTTGTTATTGTATTGACAAAAACTATATATCTTGAATCAATATATGCATAAAATTGAAGATTTGATCTCACATTTTGGTGACCAGTTAGTTAGCGATATTAAATGGATCACTATGAAAGAAAAAATAGACCAAATAGCAGGATGTCTTGCATGACGGGACAGTCCACATGAGTGAGCGGCTTTGAAATCCAACCGTTAGTCGGGTGTCGCGGCGACATTGTGAGTGCATATTCAATGGTCATATTACCCCTCAGGCTTGCTTCATGTACTATAAATAGACCCCTACCTCAACCTTATATGGTTGGCCTCGCTCCCCGAAACTTGGACAAGAGTTTGTGTGAGCAACCCTTTTTCCTCTGGAAGAATGTTAAGAGAATCATAGTGAGGAAACAACGAACGTCTACAACTACTAAGTGATTGAGCATAACTGAAGAATTTGATCAATGCTGAATTTAGGTTTTCACTCTTATGGATTGGGCATCCACCAGAAGGCCAGGTGTCGGTTCTAGAGCATCAAAGAGTAGTTGTGTATTGCTAAATAAGATGTCTGTGAAGGTCTCGGAGGAACCACTGTTGGATGGTACTTTGTCTCTGGTGGTGCAAGGAACCACGGAGATCAATGCGGAGAAGCCTAAAGCGCCCCAATTTCTCAAGTGGTCTGAGGTCCCGGTCATTTTCCTACCAGCCAACCACCCGAAGCACGTCCTTCAGCCAATGAGGTTACTGCTAGTCCTCGACCCCATTGTGGCTGGAGTCTGGCTCAAGGAGATATTAATGTATTGCGGGAGCTGTTCCAGTATCCTTTACGGGATGGGGATTCCCCGCTCTCATAAGGTTAGTGGATCATCCCAAGACAATAGGTCATGCCACTCAAGCAAGTAAACCTACGTGTCACCTTGGGCACCCTCGATAATTACAGGACCGAAACGTTATGTTTTGAGGTTACCGACTTGCCGAGCACCTACCATAATGTCTTGGGGAGCCCATGTTAAGCCAAGTTCATGGCGGCGCCCATTATGCCTACCGACAACTTAGGATGCCAGACACCAACGGTGTCATCATGGTGTAGAGCGGTGTGATACGTCTCCATCGTATCTACTTTTCCAAACACTTTTGCCCTTGTTTTGTACTCTAACTTTCATGATTTGAATGGAACTAACCCGGACTGACGTTGTTTTCAGCAGAATTGCCATGGTGTTATTTTTGTGCAGAAATAAAAGTTCTCGGAATGACCTGAAACTTCATGGATAATATTTTTGGAATATATAAAAAATACTGGCGAAAGAATCAAGACCAGGGGGCCCACACGCTATCCATGAGGGTGGGGGGCGCGCCTACCCCCTGGGCGCGCCCCCTGTCTTGTGGGCCCCCTGAGGCTCCACCGACCTCAACTTCAACTCCATATATTCATGTTGGGGAGAAAAAATCAGAGCCAAGCCCTAATCTCTCTCGGGAGGGCTGATCTGGAGTCCGTTCGGGGCTCCGGAGAGGGGAATCCATCGCCGTCGTCATCATCAACCTTCCTCCATCACCAATTTCATGATGCTCACCACCGTGCGTGAGTAATTCCATCGTAGGCTTGCTGGACGGTGATGGGTTGGATGAGATTTATCATGTAATCGAGTTAGTTTTGTTAGGGTTTGAACCCTAGTATCCATTATGTTCTGAGATTGATGTTGCTATGACTTTGCTATGCTTAATGCTTGTCACTAGGGCCCGAGTGCCATGATTTCAGATACGAACCTATTATGTTTTCATGAATATATGTGAGTTCTTGATCCTATCTTGCAAGTCAATAGTCACCTACTATGTGTTATGATCCGGTAACCCCGAAGTGACAATAATCGGGACCACTCCCGGTGATGACCATAGTTTGAGGAGTTCATGTATTCACTAAGTGTTAATGCTTTGGTCCGGTACTCTATTAAAAGGAGGCCTTAATATCCCTTAGTTTCCAATAGGACCTCGCTGCCACGGGAGGGTAGGACAAAAGATGTCATGCAAGTTCTTTTCCATAAGCACGTATGACTATATTCGGAATAGATGCCTACATTACATTGATGAACTGGAGCTAGTTCTGAGTCACCCTATGTTATAACTGTTGCATGAGGAATCGCATCCGACATAATTATCCATCACTAATCCAATGCCTATGAGCTTTTCACATATTTACCGTTGCTTAGTTACTTTTCCGTTGCCGCTGTTACAATTACTACAAAGCTGCTACTGTTACTTTTGCCACCGTTACCATTACTTCCATACTACTTTGCTACTAAATATTTTGCTGCAGATATTAAGTCTTACAGGTGTGGTTGAATTGACAACTCAACTGCTAATACTTGAGAATATTCTTTGGCTCCCCTTGTGTCGAATCAATAAATTTGGGTTGAATATTCTACCCTCGAAAACTGTTGTGATCCCCTATACTTGTGGGTTATCAAGGCGTCCTACATGCTCGTCAATGCAACCAAGAGAGCATCTAGTGCATCGATGCATTGGTGGATACAATGGAGTTTGATGCCATGCAAAAAGCGATCACCTGAGAAGTTGTACAAGAGGCACATGACCAAGAAACGCTTGAGTTCTTTATCTGTGACGCCCGGATAATTAAGCTATAATAACCCTCTACTAATGAGGCCATATCACCACGGTTACTGTAGATAAACTCACGTTGGTTCAAACCCCGTTCAAGTTCTAATTTAAAATCAAGTCAAACTATAAAAGTTTTCAAATGTCCAAACTAAAATGTTCATAATGTCACTAGTACGCGTCGATGCTATACAAATGGTTTTTAACCCCTTTCCGCAATGGCATTTGGAACCATCGCCTAGGGAGTGATGACGATAGGGGGGTCCTTCCCACACGACCCAGAAACCGTCGGGGATAGGGAGCCTTGATGGATACAGTTGTCCCTATATAACCGTTTCCGATATCTCGAATATCCCAAATGGTTCATCCATGCTACTCGTTTGTGCTCGCATTGCCATCGCAGTCGGAGTTTTGTGGTTTTACCTAAAACCAGGCAGATTCCAGGCACGGGAGTTTTCCAGGCAGATTCTAGGCACGGGAGTTTTACGATGCCTCGCACATCACAAACAGTTCATGATTATAAACCGTGTACGATAGGTTGACAATCACACACATTTAGTTTTCCCGCACCGTTTGTGATAGTGTCTGACATCACACACGCTTTGGAAATGGCAACTGTGTGCATGCTTGCACACGTTTGCTCTCCGTGAACCATCTCGGATTATCGTGTATATCACAAACGTTTGTGTTTTACCAACCGCGTGTGTCGTAGTGACCTGCACACCGTAATTTCACCCTAATTTAATTGCTTCTATTTAAAATTGTACCTAATTTAAACTTGAAAGTAGCCTACAATTTTATTCATATCCATCAGGTTCAAACAAACTATGCATTATTCGATTCACAGGTACATATGTTTAAGAATTACATAAGCATCAAATAAAGAATGATGAACCAGGGTTCTATACTTGTACTATTACAGATGGTAAAGAAAGAGGCGACAGACATTCCGGTTGTTGAACAAGGTGAAGCAGAATGGCTATATTGTGCTCTCCTGGAAGCAGAAGGCATGCAGGACTCTAGTCCAACCCCTTGTGATGGCCGACCGCCAATCATATAGTTTGAGAGGTAATCTTGAGTAAACTGCTTCAGGATCCACTGCAAAAGAAAAAAGATTAAGACATTGTCATCTAACACTACTCATTACGGGCAGTAAAATGAAGGCTACAGGGTTCTTACTTACCATCCTGCAGTTCACTGTTGTCTTGCATAAAGTGTAAACAAATAGTTCGATTGACATCTTTTGACCCATTTTAATAACAATCTTTATCAGTTTCCTCACTTGATGCTGGTTCATGAATATCTCATTGCCCCATACGCAGAAAGGGTCGAAGTGTGGATCTTTGGCAATGATATATGTACCTAGAAGCACCAAGTTAATATTAGAAGCTAAACAACAATTGAAAAATGATGTAGTACAACACTCCCTCCATCCCGTTATATAAGATTTTATTACATGTATATCTAGACATCATCAGAACATTAAGGTAATACTCTTCCTTGTTGCTATGTAGCCTGGGATTGCATATTTAGTCATTCAGTACAATGCATGTTGCTATGTAGCCTCAGATATATTAAATATGGCCCTAGTTAACCTACTGATAAATGGGTTACAGATATATTCAGTGAAATGTCTGATTCGACGATTAATCCCTTATCAGCCCCAGGCTATATGGTACCGGCTACCGATATCCTGAACAGTGAGTACATATAAGCAATGCGATGAAACTAACCTCGATGGAAAACAACACTGTTCTCAATATTGTCCTGCATGAGTACATATAAAGGCATGTTAAGCACAACAGGCTAAACATCAACCAAATATATCCATGGTAGACAACATAATCTACAAATGATAGCTTCAGTGTGCAGGCTTAAGCACGCTAGTTAAGCAAAACAAGAAGTGGAAAGGTGTGTTAACTGCATCAGGCATAACATTTAAAAACAAGCAAATAGTCATTCAAACTGGTATTGTGCAGGTCTACACTACACTAGTTATTGTTAAAAAAAGAAAAGGCATGTTAACTGCAATATCCTTAACAGCAACCAAATATCGTAATTCATAGTGGTATTGTCGAAAATGTTATTAATGAAATTGAACTGCACGGCAGATAGTTGCACATATGGAGCATCACATTGTGAAGAACTGAAATAAACAAGTCATAAGGCCATCTCTAGCCGATCCTTAAAAAGTTAAAGGACTAAAACCCTTTGTGGATATATATATATATATATATATACTCTAGCAATTTTTGGCCTTTTCCAGTCGATCCCCTAAACTTAAGGTTGTAAACTTCAATTTGATCAAGTTCAAAGCAGGTTCAACCGAAAGTAGCATGCATTCAAACATAAGCATAGATAGTTTTGCATAACCGAACATAAAACATAAATTTAAACTAAGCTAAACTACTTTCTGTCGAAGTAGAGGTCGAGCCAATCCTTCCTCGTCATGTACGGTGTGCCGCGAGCCGGGTCCGGGACGGTGCCGTCGTCGGGGTCGTTGGGGAAGGCACTCCTCCACTCGTCGACGTTGATCTCCTCGACCTCGGGGCCCACCTCGACGCCCTCCGCGCCGCCGCCGCCTTCGACCTCGTCGGAGGAGGAGAGCGCGATAACCTCGCCGCCCTCTGTGCCGCCGTCCTTGCCGTCTTCGACCTCGTCATCGGAGGAGAGCGCGATGACCTCGCCGCCCTCCGCGCCGGCAAAGATCGCCCGCTCTGCCTCCACGAGCTCCGGGTGCTGCCGGCGGAGCTCTTGCTTGTAGGCCTCGTCGGCGGCCTCAGCCTCGAGGCGCTCCCATGCCTCGCGGTCCTCCCGCGCCATAGCCGAGCTCACCACCCCTGGCTCCGGCGGAACGAGGTCGATCGGACGTGTGCCGAAGGGGCAATTGAGCCTAGCCGCCATGCCGTGGTAGGGGACCTACCAGTGGTCGTACTCCATGGCCACGAGCTCGGCCGTGTGGAAGCTACCGAGCCACGGGCGGGTGTGGGTCCACTAATCTGTAATCTCGGCGACCCACGTCCCCCACCGCCGCTGCCGGACCCCGAGGTAGGACCTCGTCGGCTGCCGTGTCCGAGGGAGGACGGGGAATGTTGGGAAACATAGTATTTCAAAAATTTACCTACGATCACGCAAGATCTATCTAGGAGAAGTATAGCAACGAGCGGGGAGAGTGTGTCCACGTACCCTCGTAGACCGAAAGCGGAAGCGTTTAGTAACGCGGTTCATGTAGTCGAACGTCTTTGCGATCCAACCGATCCAAGTACCGAACGTACGACACCTCCGCGATCAGCACACGTTCAGCTCGGTGACGTCCCTCGAACTCTTGATCCAGTTGAGGCCGAGGGAGAGTTCCGTCGGCACGACGCCGTGGTGACGGTGATGATGAAGTTACTGTTGCAGGGCTTTGCCTAAGCACTACGACGATATGACTGAGTTGTGTAACTGTGGAGGGGGGTGAGGGAGTCCTGGACTAAGGGGTCCTCGGGCGTCCGGCCTGTTGGACATGGGCCGGACTAATGGGCTATGAAGATACAAGACCGAAGACTCTCTCCCGTGTCTGGATGGGACTCCCTTTGGCGTGGAAGGCAAGCTTGGCGACCAAATATGAAGATTCCTTTCATTGTAACCGACTTTGTACAACCCTAGTCCCCTCCGGTGTCTATATAAACCGGAGGGCTTAGTCCAGAAATGTATGTAGTCATACAGGCTAGACTTCTAGGGTTTTTAGCCATTACGATCTCGTGGTAGATCAACTCTTGTAATACTCATATTCATCAAGATCAATCAAGCAGGATGTAGGGTATTACCTCCATAGAGAGGGCCCGAACCTGGGTAAACATTGTGTCCCCTGTCTCCTGTTACCATCGACCTTAGACGCACAGTTCGGGACCCCCTACCCGAGATCCGCCGGTTTTGACACCGACATTGGTGCTTTCATTGAGAGTTCCACAGTGCCGTCCTCAAAAGGTTTGATGGCTCCTTCAATCATCGACAACAATACTGTCCAAAAAGAGGTCTTCCTCCCCGGACAGATCTTCGTGTTCGGCGGCTTCGCACTGCGGGCCAACTCGCTTGGCCATCTGGAGCAGATCGATAGCTACGCCCCTGGCCGTCAGGTCAGATTTGGGAGCTTGAACTACGTCGCCGATATCCGCGGAGACTTGATCTTCGACGGATTCGAGACCACGACAGTCGCTCCCCGTCACCACGAAGAACATGACTTAAATCTATCATCGGGCCATACCCAGGAAATTGCACCTGTAGCCGCTCTGGCCTTAGATCCGGAGCAGATCGCGCCATCCGAGGACGGGAAGCTCAACCCCACCACGGAAGCCGCAGATTCTGCGGCGTTGGAGCCGCACATAGACCTAACCTCGGGTGATGTCTGTGTTACTGGAACCTCGGACTCGTTTCCGGCTATAAGTTCCGAACCATGTGTGTCCACGTATGTCGAGCAGGATCGGTCACCGATCGCCGAATTCAGCGTCGCACACATCTTCCGGCACTCGCCTTTAGGCGACATGCTGAACTCATTAAAAAAATTGTCCTTAGCGGGGGACTCACAGCTGAACTGTATCCGGTTTGAACTGGAGGCTAATGACGGAGAATTTCACTTCCCACCCGCCACCCACTACATAGCCACTGTCGAGGACTTAACCGACATGCTCGATTACGGCTCCGAAGATATCGATGGTATGCACGACGATGTAGATGAGGAGCATGGCCAAAACACGCCGTTTACCGGATGCTGGACGGCCACGTCTTCGTACGACGTATACATGGTCACATTGCTTGAAAGGCTTATAGTGATGAGCATTCACTACTGCAGGATGCTGCTAACGCGACACTACGATCAGAGGCCCTTCGACGAAACTGTGTGCGATGCCATAATCGCAAACGATGGTGTAAAAAACCCATCAAAAAAGGTGCAAAACATTTGCGATGGAGGATGCGTCAAACACGGTTCAGATTTTAGTTGCGTGTGCGATGCAGGGCATACGGTTCAGCTCAATTAACCGTTTGCGATGAGGAGGAACAAAAGAACGGGCAGCCAGATGAAGGTGTGTGCGATGTACAACATACGGTTCACTCGGATGAACTGTTTGTGATTAGGCAACACAAAAGAAACGGTCAGCCAGATCAAAGGTGTGTGCGATATACGCCATGCGGTTCACTCGGATGAACTGTTTGCGTTGAGGCATGAGAACAAAAACGGCTCAAATGAACAAGATGTGTGTGATGCGAGGCAAACAGGTATGTAATCGGAAACGTGTGCGAAGACCAATAAGAACACAGACGATTACTGCTAACAAGCCGTGTGTGTTGTGAGCAAACGATTGCTGGTATAAAATTGTGAGTGATTGATGAAAACATCATCGACGGGTTCCATTGTTTAGTCTGTGTGCGATGTGATTTTCTTTGTCCGCACAACATCTACGCTCTGTCTACAGAGCATCAACATATATACTTAAAACGACAACATTGCATAACCAAATTAAGCATACAATTACACAAGTGACTACACACATAACATTTCCACACACCAAAGAAAGCAATTACATGCATACTAAAGTAGGAGAAACGAGGATCTAATCATCTACTTATTGTTGCGATGACGCTTGCCATTGCTCTGCTTCCGGCTGGATCCCTGGCCATTTTGGGGAAGGAGGGACTTCCTCATGTCAACGATCCGCTTGTACATGTCGTAGCTCGTGTACGCCTCCTTGGCCGCGTACACGACGTGAGCTTTGTCGAGTTTCTCCATCCAGGCCGAGTGTCAGGCACGCTTGTCCTTGTTGCACGAATCCTTCATGTCTTTGTAGTAGGGGTTGATGATGGCCTCGGCGAGGTGAACCAGTGAGTCCTTCTCATGCTCCTTGCTGCCCCTGATCTTGTATTGGCCCTGGATGTCGACAAGATTTTGGCAGGCGATGCCCGAATTCTCGAGCGCCTTTACATCGTTGGTGATGTCCACCGTAGCGAACATGTAGTGGGGGCTGTTGACAAACCTGGTGAAACGCTCGCAAGGCCTTGTGGCCAGGCAGTAGTGGTAGACGAGGACGTGGTGGCGCATGCACATCAGGGCGACGGCGACCTTGGGACGAGACCCGGCACGAGCGCGGGTGTAGTCGAGGTCGAACCCGACCACCTTGTACTTCTCGGCAAGCAACAACTCCATGATGTGGATGGAGTGCTCCGCCCAGACCGGGTCGTTTGTGTACACCACCGAGAGGTCCATGAACCTTCTGTGGGTGTCCACCACGGCATGCATGGTGAACTGCTGCTCGTTGTCGGCAGCCGCTCGGAGCGCCATTGGAGCCGCGCAGGATACCCTCTAAGAATTTCTCGTGGTGGGTGTGCTTCTTGCAATGGTGGGACGCGATCGAAAGGTTGAAGAGACACAAGGGTAGGTTAAATGGCCGCTGTAATAAATGGGGGTCGGCCGGCCTGTAATCGTCACGTCTTGTCATGGCGTTCATAGCGGAGGATTCAAGTGCACGCTTGACAACACCGCACCGCACGTGTGGGCTCGAAGAGGCGCCAAATGTATTGTCGGTGAGCCTGTTCCCGCGCTGTTTACCGCACAAGCTTCCCGCCCGGCTAGTTTGGCCATGCGTCGGCTAGAAGAGGGACAAATCGTGGGCGTTTATTGGCAAAAAGCTTTGTAAAAACGAAGTGTGTGGAATGGCTTCGGTCATAAGTTTACCCTTGCGTGATGAGGTCAAAGTTACACAGAAGGGTGATGATGGACACTCGAGTGCGATAATTAATTCTGTGCTCTATAGTGCACACGGTGGAAGAAACCAACTGTGTGCAATAATGTCGAAGATCGCAGTCGAGTTAGCTAAACAGATCGTGTAGTGTGAGATCGACAAGGTAAACTGATTCGAGAATGGTTAATAAAATCTAAGACCATTTCAATAGCAATAGCAATAAAACTTAACGATCATTATGCTAAGCTAACGGATGGGTCTTGTCCATCACATCATCCTCTAATGATGTGATCCCTTTCATCAAATGACACCACATGTCTATGGTCAGGAAACACAACCATCTTTGATTAACGAGCTGGTCAAGTAGAAGCATATTAGGGACACTCTGTTTTGTCTATGTATTCACACATGTACTAAGTTTCCGGTTAATACAATTCTAGCATGAGTAACAAACATTTATCATGATATAAAGAAATATAAATAACAACTTTATTATTGCCTCTAGGGCATATTTCCTTCAGTCTCCCACTTGCACTAGAGTCAATAATCTAGTTCACATTGCCATGTGATTTAACACCAATAGTTCACATCACCATGTGATTAGTTCACATCGCCATGTGACTAATACCCAAAGGGTTTTACTAGAATCAATAATCTAGTTCACATCGCTATGTGATTAACACCCAAAGAGAACTAAGGTGTGATCATGTTTTGCTTGTGAGAGAAGCTTAGTCAATGGGTCTGTCACATTGAGAGCCGTATGTATTTTGCAAATTTTCTATGTCTACAATGCTCTTCATGGAGCTACTCTAGCTAATTGCTCCTACTTTCAATATGTATCCAGATTGAGACTCAGAGTCATCCGGATCGGTGTAAAAGTTTGCATCGGCATAACTCTTTACGACGAACTCTTTATTACCTCCATAACCGAGAAATGTCTCCTTAGTCTTCTAAGGATAATTTTGACCGCTGTCAAGTGATCCACTCCTGGATCAATATTGTACCTCCTTGCCAAACTCATGGCGAGGTACACAATAGGTTTGGTACACAGCATAGCATACTTTATAGAACCTATGGCTGAGGCATAGGGAATGACTTTCATTCTCTTTCTATTTTCTGCCGTGGTCGTGTTTTGAGTTTTACTCAACTTTACACCTTGCAATACAGGCAAGAACTCCTTCTTTGACTGTTCCATTTTGAACTACTTCAAAAATCTTGTCAAGGTATGTACTCATTGAAAAATCTAATCAAGCGTCTTGATCTATCTCTATAGATCTTGATGCCCAATATGTAAGCAGCTTCACCGAGGTATTTTTTGAAAAACTCCTTTCAAACACTCCTTTATGCTTTCCAGAAAATTCTACATCATTTCCGATCAATAATATGTCATTCACATATACTTATCAGAAAGGCTGTAGTGCCCCCACTCACTTTCTTGTAAATACAGGCTTCACCGCAAGTCTGTATAAAACTATATGCTTTGATCAACTTATCAAAGCGTATATTCCAACTCCGAGATGCTTGCACCAGTCCATAGATGGATCGCTGGAGCCTGCACATTTTGTTAGCACCTTTAGGATTGAAAAAACCTTCTGGTTGTATCATATACAACTCTTCTTTAATAAATCCATTAAGGAATGCAGTTTTGATATCCATTTGTCAGATTTCATAAAATGTGGCAATTGCTAACATGATTCGGACAGACTTTAAGCATCAATACGACTGAGAAAATCTCATCATAGTCAACATCTTGAACTTGTCAAAAACCCTTTTCGACAAGTCGAGCTTTGTAGATAGTAACACTACTATCAGCGTCCGTCTTCCTCTTGAATATCCATTTATTCTCAATGGCTTGCTGATCATCGGGCAAGTCCACCAAAGTCCACACTTTGTTCTCATACATGGATTCTATCTCAGATTTCATGGCCTCAAGCCATTTGTCAGAATCTGGGCTCATCATCTCTTCCTCATAGTTCGTAGGTTCATCATGGTCTAGTAACATGACTTCCAGAACAGGAGTACCGTACCACTCTGGTGCGGATCATAATCTAGTTGACCTACGAGGTTCGGTAGTAACTTGATCTGAAGTTTCATGATCATCATCATTAACTTCCTCACTAATTGGTGTAGGCATCACTGGAACTGCTTTCAGTGATGAGCTACTTTCCAATTTGAGAGAAGGTACAATTACCTTATTTCGAGATAAACTCCTTCTCTAGGAAGGATCCACTCTTAGCTACAAAGATCTTGCCTTCGGATCTGTGATAGAAGGTGTACCCAACAGTTTCTTTTGGGTATCCTATGAAGACACACTTCTCCGATTTGGGTTTGAGCTTATCAGGCTGAAACTTTTTCACATAAGCATCACAACCCCAAACTTTAAGAAACAACAGCTTAGGTTTCTTGCTAAACCATAGTTCATACGGTGTCGTCTCAACGGATTTTTAGACGGTGCCCTATTTAACGTGAATGCAGCTGTCTCTAATGCATAACCCCAAAACAATAGTGGTAAATCAGTAAGAGACATCATAGGTCGCACAATATCTAATAAAGTATGGTTACGATGTTGGGACACACCATTACGCTGTGGTGTTCCAGGTGGCGTGAGTTGTGAAACTATTCCACATTGTTTTAAATGAAGGCCAAACTCGTAACTCAAGTATTTGCCTCTGTGATCATATCGTAGAAACTTTATTTTCTTGTTATGATGATTCTCAACTTCACTCTGAAATTCTTTGAACTTTTCAAATGTTTCAGACTTATGTTTCATCAAGTAGATGTACCAATATCTGCTCAAATCATCTGTGAAGGTCAGAAAATAATGATACCCGCCGCGAGCCTCAACACACATCGGATCGCATACATCAGTATGTATTATTTCCAATCAGTCAGTTGCTCGCTCCATTGTTTCAGAGAACGGAGTCTTAGTCATCTTGCCCATGAGGCATGGTTCGCAAGCATCAAGTGATTCATAATCAAGTGATTCCAAAAGCCCATCAACATGGAGTTTCTTCATGCGCTTTACACCAATATGACCTAAACGGCAGTGCCACAAATATGTTGCACTATCATTATCAATTTTGCATCTTTTGGCATCAATATTATGAATATGTGTATCACTACGATCGAGATTCCATAGACCATTCACCTTGGGTGTATGACCACAGAAGGTTTTATTCATGTAAACAGAATAACAATTATTCTTTGACTTAAATGAATAACCGTATTGCAATAAACATGATCCAACATATTATGCTCAACGCAAACACAAAATAACATTGATTTTAGGTTCAACACTAATCCCGAAGGTAAAGGGAGTGTGCGATGGTGATCTTATCAACCTTGGAATCACTTCCAACACACATCGTCACTTTCCCCTCAACTAGTCTTTGTTCATTTTGTAACTCCTGTTTCGAGTTACTGATCATAGCAACTGAACTAGTATCAAAGACCCAGGGGCTACTATGAACACTAGTAAAGTACACATCAATAACATGTATATCATATATACTTTTGTTCACTTTGCCATCCTTCTTATCCGCCAAGTATTTGGGGCAGTTCTGCTTCCAGTGACCATTTGCTTCGCAGTAGAAGCACTCAGTTTCAGGCTTGGGTCTAGCTTTGGGCTTCCTCATGGGAGTGGCAACTTGCTTGCCATTCTTCTTGAAGTTCCCTTTCTTTCCCTTGTCCTTTTACTTGAAACTAATGGTCTTGTCAACCATCAACATTTGATGCTTTTCTTGATTTCTACCTTCGTCGATTTCAGCATCACGAAGAGCTCGGGAATCATTTTCGTCATCCCTTGCATATTATAGTTCATCTTGAAGTTCCAGTAACTTGGTGATAGTGACTAGAGAACTCTGTCAATCACTATTTATCTGGAAGATTAACTCCCACTTGATTCAAGCGATTGTAGTACTCAGGCATTCTGAGCACATGCTCACTGGTTGAGCTATTCTCCTCCATCTTGTAGGCAAAATACTTGTCAGGGGTCTCATACCTCTCGACTCGGGCATGAGTCTGAAATACCAATTTCAACTCTAGGAACATCTCATATGCTCCTTGGCGTTTCAAAACATTTTTGAAGCCCGGTTCTAAGCCGTAAAGCATGGTGCACTAAACTATCAAGTAGTCATCATACCGAGCTTGTCAAACGTTCATAACTTCTGCATATGCTCCTGCAATAGTTCTGTCACCTAGCGGTGCATCAAGGACATAATTCTTCTATGTAGCAATGAGGATAATCCTCAGATCACGGACCTAGTCTGCATCATTGCTACTATCATCTTTCAACTTATTTTTCTCTAGGAACATATAAAAAATAAAACAGGGGAGCTATACGCGAGCTATTGATCTACAACATAGATATGCAAAAACTATCAAGACTAAGTTCATGATAAATTAAAGTTCAATTAATCATATTACTTAAGAACTCCCACTTAGATAGACATCCCTCTAGTCACCTAAATGATCACATGATCCATATCAACTAAACCATGTCCGATCATCATGTGAGATGGAGTAGTTTTCAATGGTGAACATCTCTATGTTGATCATATCTACTATATGATTCACGCTCGACCTTTCGGTCTCAGTGTTCCAAGGCCATATGTGCATATGCTAGGCTCGTCAAATTTAACCCGAGTATTATGCGTGTGCAAAACTGGCTTGCACCCGTTGTATGTGAACGTAGAACTTATCACACCCGATCATCACGTGGTGTCTCGGCACGACGAACTGTCGCAACGGTGCATACTCAGGGAGAACAGTTATACCTTGAAATTTAGTGAGAGATCATCTTATAATGCTACCGCCATACTAAGCAAAATAAGATGCATAAAAGATAAACATCACATGCAATCAAAATAAGTGATATGATATGGCCATCATCATCTTGTGCCTTTGATCTCCATCTCCAAAGCACCGTCATGATCACCATCATCACCGGCTTGACACCTTGATCTCCATCGAAGCATCGTTGTCGTCTCACCAACTATTGCTTCTGCGACTATCGCTACCGCTTAGTGATAAAGCAAAGCAATTACATGGCGATTGCATTTCATACAATAAAGCGACAACCATAAGGCTCCTGCCAGTTGCCGATAACTTCTACAAAACATGATCGTCTCATACAACAATTTATATATCATCATGTCTTGACCATATCACATCACAGCAAGCCCTGCAAAAACAAGTTAGACGTCCTCTACTTTGTTGTTGCAAGTTTTACGTGGCTGCTAAGGGCTTCTAGCAAGAACCGTTCTTACCTACGCATCAAAACCACAACGATTTTTCGTCAAGTGTGCTGTTTAAACCTTCAACAAGGACCGGGCGTAGTCAAACTCGATTCAACTAAAGCTGGAGAAACAGACACCCACTAGCCACTTGTGTGCGAAGCACGGCGGTAGAACCAGTCTCATGAACGCGGTCATGTAATGTTGGTCTGGGCCGCTTCATCCAACAATATCGTTGAAGCAAAGTATGACATGCTGGTAAGCAGTATGACTATTATCGCCCACAACTCTTTGTGTTCTACTTGTGCATATAACATCTACCCATAGACCTAGCTCGGATGCCACTGTTGGTTAACATAGTATTTCAAAAAAATTACCTACGATCACGCAAGATCTATCTAGGAGAAGTATAGCAACGAGTGGGGAGAGTGTGTCCACATACCCTTGTAGACCGAAAGCGGAAGCGTTTAGTAACGCGGTTCATGTAGTCGAACGTCTTTGTGATCCAACCGATCCAAATACCGAATGTACGACATCTCCGCGATCAGCACACGTTCAGCTCGGTGACGTCCCTCGAACTCTTGATCCAGTTGAGGCCGAGGGAGAGTTCCGTCAGCACGATGCCGTGGTGACGGTGATGATGAAGTTACTATTGCAGGGCTTCGCCTAAGCACTACGACGATATGACTGAGTTGTGTAACTATGGAGGGGGTGAGGGAGTCCTGGACTAAGGGGTCCTCGGGCGTCCGGCCTGTTGGACATGGGCCGGACTAATGGGCTGTGAAGATACAAGACCGAAGACTCTCTCCCGTGTCCGGATGGGACTCCCTATGGCGTGGAAGGCAAGCTTGGCGACCAAATATGAAGATTCCTTTCACTGTAACCGACTTTGTACAACCCTAGTCCCCTCTGGTGTCTATATAAACCGGAGGGCTTAGTCCGAAAACGTATGTAGTCATACATGCTAGACTTCTATGGTTTTTAGCCATTACGATCTCGTGGTAGATCAACTCTTGTAATACTCATATTCATCAAGATCAGTCAAGCAGGATGTAGGGTATTACCTCCATAGAGAGGGCCCGAACCTGGGTAAACATTGTGTCCCCTGTCTCCTGTTACCATCGACCTTAGACGCACAGTTCGGGACCCCCTACCCAAGATCCGCCGGTTTTGACACCGACGTTGGTGCTTTCATTGAGAGTTCCACAGTGCCGTCCTCAAAAGGTTTGATGGCTCCTTCAATCATCCACAACAATACTGTCCAAGGAGAGGTCTTCCTCCCCGGACAGATCTTCGTGTTCGGCGGCTTCGCACTGCGGGCCAACTCGCTTGGCCATCTGGAGCAGATCGATAGCTACGCCCCTGGCCATCAGGTTAGATTTGGGAGCTTGAACTACATCGCCGATATCCGCGGAGACTTGATCTTCGACGGATTCGAGACCACGGCAGTCGCCCCTCATCACCACGATGAACATGACTTAAATCTGTCATCGGTCCATACCCAGGAAATTGCACCTGTGGCCGCTCTGGCCTTAGATCCGGAGCAGATCGCGCCATCCGAGGACGGGAAGCTCAACCCCGCCACGGAAGCCGCAGATTCTGCGGCGTTGGAGCCACACACAGACCTAACCTCGGGTGATGTCTGTGTCACCGGAACCTCAAACTCGTTTCTGGCTATAAGTTCTGAACCATGTGTGTCCACGTATGTCGAGCAGGATCGGTCACCGATTGCCGAATTCAGCGTCGCAGACATCTTCCGGCACTCGCCTTTAGGCGACATGCTGAACTCATTAAAAATCTGTCCTTAGCGGGGGACTCACAGCCGAACCGTATCCAGTTTGAATTGGAGGCTGATGACGGGGAATTTCGCTTCCCACCCGCCACCCACTACATAGCCACTGTCCTGGACTTAACCGACATGCTCGATTACGGCTCCGAAGACATCGATGGTATGGACGACGATGCAGATGAGGAGCATGGCCAAAACACGTTGTTTACCGGATGCTGGACGGCCACGTCTTCGTACGACGTATACATGGTGGATACACCTAAAGAGAATAACGACAAGGACAAGGAAAATCCAGTTGAGGATGAGCCTCCTAAGACACAACCAAAGCGCCGTCGTCGGCGGCGCCACTCTAAATCCCGCCGCCGCAAGGACAGCAACACCGGCACAGGAGATGATAACACTCCGGACGGTGTGGAAGACAGAGAGGATCCCGACGAACAAATGGCCAAACAGGACGATCGGGAAGATGGGAAAGGTAGCCCTGATAAACAGGCCATAAACGACGACTCGGAGGGCAGCACTTATCTTCCACCCTCCGAGGATGAGGTGAGCCTTGGCAACGAGGATTTTATCATGCCTGAGGAACCTCTCGAGCAGGAGCGCTTTAAGCGCCAGCTAATAGCCACTGCAAGGAGCCTGAAAAAGAAGCAGCAGTAGCTTCAAGCTGACCAAGATCTGCTCAATGACAGATGGACCGATGTCCTAGCAGCCAAAGAATACGGCCTTAAGCGCCCAGCCAAAAGTTACCCGAAGCGCAAATTGCTACCTCAGTTCGATGATGAGGCACCGGAGCCCGTACCATCATCGCGCAATGCGGCCGACCGACCACCACGCGGTCGGAATAAAGCGGCAACTCAAGACGAACACCAGCCCGCCCCACCTCGCTGTAAAGGCAGAGATAGAACAGCTCGGGGTTATACATATGACCTTCGGCAGGACCTGGATAGTAGAGCAGGAAATACCAGATGGATCTACAGATCGCGAGGACGTGCCCCGACACGTGACGACGGCTATCTATTCGGACGTGACAAGCCTAGTCACGCCCAGGCCGAAAACCGTAGACGGACTCCATCGGAGCTACGTCGCGATGTGGCTCGATATAGAGGCGCCGCACACCCACTTTGCTTCACTGACGAAGTAATGGATCTTGAATTCCCAGAAGGGTTTAAACCCATAAATATCAAATCATACGATGGAACAACGGATCACGCGTTTTGGATCGAGGATTTCATTCTCTACATCCATACGGCCCACGGAGATGATCTTCACGCCATCAAATACCTCCCACTAAAACTCATAGGGCCAGATCGGCACTGGTTAAACAGTCTGCTTGGAAATTCTATTGGCAGCTGGGAGGACTTGGAAGAAGCCTTCCTTGACAACTTCCAAGGTACATATGTCCGGCCACCAGATGTCGATGACTTAAGTCACATAGTTCAACAGCCTGGAGAGTCAGCCAGGAAATTCTGGACTAGGTTCCTAACTAAAAAGAACCAGATCGTCGACTGTCCGGATGCCGAAGCCCTAGCGGCCTTTAAACATAGCATCCGTGACGAATGGCTTGCTCGCCACCTCGGCCAGGAAAAGCCGAAGTCCATGGCAGCCCTCACGGCACTCATGACCCGCTTTTGTGCGGGTGAGGATAGTTGGGTGACCCGTAGCAAAAACACAGCAAGTGAAATGGGCACCTCCGAGGTCAAAAATAGCAACGGCAAGCTCCGACACAGCAGACACAAACGTCGAAGCAATGGTGACAACACCGATGACACGACAGTCAACGCCGGATTCAGTGACTCCAAGTTTGGTCAGCGGAAGAAGCCATATAAAAGAAACAACTCGGGGCAATCTAGCTTGGACCGCATACTCGACCATCCGTGCCAGATCCATGGCACTCCAGACAAACCAGCCAACCATACCAACAGAGATTGTTGGGTTTTTAAACAGGCCGGCAAGTTAAATGCCGAGAACAAGGCAAAGGGATCGCAAAGCGAGGACGATGACGAGGAGCCCCGGCAACCGAACACCGGGGGACAGAAGAAGTTTCCCCCTTAGGTCAAAACGGTGAACATGATATATGCCACACACATCCCCAAGAGGGAGCACAAGCGCGCGCTCAGGGACGTCTATGCGATAGAGCCAGTCGCCCCAAAATTCAATCCATGGTCGTCATGCCCGATCACTTTTCATCGTCGGGATCATCCGACCAGTATCCGTCATGGCGGTTCAGCCGCACTAGTCCTTGACCCAATCATTGATGGATTCCACCTGACGCGAGTCCTCATGGACGGGGGCAGCAGCCTCAATCTGCTCTATCAGGATACGGTGCGCAAAATGGGCATTAACCCATCACGGATCAAGCCCACAAAGACTACCTTTAAAGGAGTCATACCAGGTGTAGAGGCCCGCTGTACGAGCTCAATCACACTCGAGGTTGTCTTCGGATCTCCGAACAACTTCCGAAGCGAAGAGTTAATCTTCGACATCGTCCCCTTTCGCAGCGGCTATCACGCACTGCTTGGACGAACCGCATTCGCTCGATTCAATGCGGTGCCACACTATGCTTATCTCAAGCTCAAGATGCCCGGACCACGCGACGTCATAACAGTCAATGGAAACACGGAACGCTCCCTCCGTACCGAGGAGCACACCGCGGCCTTAGCAGTAGAAGTACAGAGCGGCCTTTCTAAGCAGAACCTTAATTCGGCGGCCGACCTCCCGGACTCTGTCAAGAGAGTCCGGACTATTCTGCAGCAGGACAGCTCGGCCCGTCAACAGCTCGATTAGCAATTTGGCCTCCGTCCCGGTCCCGATCAAGTGGCGGCATTTGTACTGTGCGTACATAACTACGCACTCAAAATACCATGGGCATAGACGGAGGCATACCTACTTTGTGATCCATAATACGGCTCGACCGCTCTCGGACACATATACTTTCACTGTTTCCTTTTTCTCCTTTTCAGGTTTCTTTTCCACAGGCCTCCTCTGACGGCCTGACCCGCTGTCCTTTCGAAGGATAAATACACCAAGATGGCAAGAAGCACAGATGTACAAGGGAATTTCTAGGTGGTTTCTTTAACGATCACTCTACCTATTTTCAGGACCCATACACAGCTCTCCCTTGGTTGTGGCATGTTAAATAGCCTGTTGCTTATCGCACTACTTGTATCAATGCACTTTGACGTATTAATCAAATTATAATGGAAATAGTTTGCGGCCCAAATTTCAGGGCCCCAGCTCATTACCTTTGCTCCCTTTCTGTTTCCCTTTTTCTGTTGATAACCTTATCAGATAGCACCCGTACACTTTGGTATGTTTCATATTTGCCAGGGGCTTCATAGCGCCCCACACTACGGCAACAAAGTCCGAACACTTTTTACAGTATAGTTCGGCACCCCGAATTTAGCACTATATGCATTGGCTCCGAATCATGTCTTTGGTTAATAGTTGGGTTGCCCGGCTCCTGTGCTTGCTACCTTACGTTCCGCTATATCGACTAAGGTAGTAAAGGGAGAACTACTGCGATTGTGGCCTGGTTTACCCGAAGGAGCACCTCAGTAGAGAAAGCCAAAAACCGACTGTCATGATGCGGCGAGAGCCAGTCAGCTCTTCGGAGGTTTCAAATCGTTAGAGATTTTTTCCGCATTACGCGAGGGATCGGTACTCACCCGATCAGGTGCTTATAGCATCCTAGTTCGGATACTAGGGGCTGCGCCCACATTTTTATTGTCAAACTCCTATGGCTAAGTGAGGGTGCTAAAGCCGCATAGTCTGATTGCCTGGTTCGTTGCGCTAAACACCTCCTTCAAGGACCAAACAATTGGATCAAGAGTGTTTAGATTCCATCCCGAACACCCCCGTACTACCTACGTGGGGGCAGAAGCCGACGACTGGCCAACTCTTAGATTTCATACAACACGGCCGCACAGGAGAATTTTTTTTAAAACAAACATTATATTACATAACAACTTTGTTTCATCATACAAGGCAGAGACAACATGAATATATTCATTCAAGGATAATGTCTTGCGCACATTGCGTCGCCACAATACGAGACCCCTCCAGGACGTCTTCAAAATACCGCTCGGGCGTGCGGTGCTCCTTGCCTTTGGGAGACCCTTCGGTCACAAGCTTGACAGCATCCATCTTCGCCCACCACACCTTGACACGGGCGAATGCCATGCACGCGCCCTCGATGGAGGCCGACCTCTTGACGACGTCCAGCCGAGGGCAGGCATCTACCAGCCGCTTCACGAGACCGAAGTAGCTGTCGGGTATAGCTTCGGCAGGCCACAGCCGGATTATCAAATCCTTCATGGCTAGCTCGGCCACCCTATGCAGCTCGACCAGCTGTTTTAGCTGATCGCTAAAGGGCACTGGATGTTCTGGCGCGAGATATTGCAACCAGAACAACTTCTCCGTTGAGATCCCTTCTTCAGCTCGGAAGAACTCCGCAGCGTCAGACACATTGCGCGGCAGATCCGCAAACGCCCCTGGAGAACTCTGAATCCGGGTTAGTAAGAAATAATTCTTCTTCACATACTTGCTTTGCATACTAAATGCCTTACCCGCCGCGATCTTCTTGGCCTCCTGGATCTCCTGGAGGGCGCCCTGGGCTTCAACCCGGGCCTCTTCCGCGCTTTTGCGAGTCTTGGCGAGCCTTGGCGAGTTCTGTCTCTCGAGCCGAAACATCGCACTCCAAGGCCTCGCATTTTTTCACAGCGTCCTGGAGCTCTTGCTGGACCTCGTTAAGCCTGGCCTTGAGCTTCTTGCGGGCAGCTTCCTCCATGGCAGCTTTCTCCTCGGCTTCGGCCAGGGCCTTGACCTCGGTCGTCGCCCCTACACATATCATGACACTACGGTCAATACGCATCATTTATTCTTTCCGAATATATATCGAGTCATTGCATAACTTGCTGGTATTCTAGCTGCTTCCTCGCTTGGCCGAGCTCTTCCTCGGCCCGCTCCAGTCTCTGCTTTAGTCCGGAGACTTCGGCAGTGTGTGAGGTCGCGGCTAGCAAGGACGCCTACTTATTCACATAAGACATATTTAGTTAGTTTCCTGTGAAATTTAATTGATCCTCTGTCCGACTTTTCTTCCGAACACCGGACAGTGTCTCAGGGGCTACTGTCTATAGTGGGATTTTCTCTTTTGTGTTGCTTACCTCAAAACCTGTCAGCAGGCCGCTGCAGGCTTCGGTCAGTCCGCTCTTGACGGACTGAACCCTCTCAATCACCGTACCCATAAAGATACGGTGTTCCTCCGCAATGGAAGCGCCTCGAAGCGCTTCCAGGAGATTATCCGGTGCCTCTGGTTGGACAGAGGTCACTGGCGGGAAAGGCACACCTCCTTCTCTCGAAGGAGGCCGCTCGCCTGATTCCGGACCCGTATAGGTCTCCGGAACCATATCCGGCTGGGGGCCGAACTGAACACGGCCCCCATCGCCGGTCTCCATGGGGGTCTGCTCCCCCATATGTCCGGCGACTGAGGTTTCGCCCTCCGGCGCCTCCCGGACAGTCTCCTGGGCTCCCCCTGGCCAGGGAAGGTCCTTCGTGACAGCACCTCGGCGTCGCCCTTGGCCAGAGGAGATTGAGCGGACGGCGGTGACTCGCTGGCCATTGCCTTCGAATCCAGCGAACCTCCTGATGAGGTTCGCGGGGAGCCGTCATGGGCCGGACTGCAATAGCACGATTAACCATATTAATGCCATAAAGAGGAGAGGCCGAATATATGGACGTGTATGGGTTTTTTAGTACTTACGATGCGGCCAGGGGCTTGCTTCGGGGGCGTTGCTCTGGGCTGCTGTCGACATCCCATGCAGAGTAATCTGCGAAGGAGCCCTTCCCCCTCTGAGATGCCTCCACCTCCAGATTCATGGAGGCTGCCCTCTTCTTCCTCCCTCCCTCATGGGGGAGCTACTTTCTTCCTCCTCCTCCTCCTCCTCCTCATCATCTTCGGCGACAGAGGAGGGAGTCTCGTTGTCTTCGGACGTCCTGTCCGAAGTGCCCTCACGTCGAGGGCCACTCTTGGCCCCCTTGGCCTTCTTCTTGGCCTTCTTCTCTGGCACCTTGTAGGGCGCCGGAACCAGCATCTTCGCCAAGAGCGGGATGACTGGTTCCTCGGGCAGGGGAGCCGCACACTGGATCCGCTCCGCCTTCTTCGTCCATCCCTGAAAAATGAATGGTGAAGCCTAAGTATCTTCGCTAAACAAGCAAGTAATCGGATGCATCTGGAAATGGGAAAAATTTACCGAACTGGCAGGACGGGCTAGGGAATGCCCGCGGTCCTCGGTCGTCGCCGGTGGCGTCTCCTTGCCTGTAAAGATAACCTTCCAGATGTCCTCATGCGTAGTTCCGAAGAACTGTTGCAGAGTCCGGTGCTTGGCCGGATCAAACTCCCATAAATGGCAAGTCTGGCTTTGGCATGGAAGGATCCGGCGAACTAGCATCACCTGGATCACGTTGACGAGTTTGACGTTCTTGTCCACCATACTCTGAATGCGCGTTTGCAGCGCTATTAGCTCATCTGACGAAGACCAGTCCAGGCCCTTCTTTAGCCAGGAGGTGAGCCGCATTGGGGCACCGGACTTGAATTTGGGAGTCGGGGCCCAGGTGGCGTCGCGAGGCTCTGTGATATAAAACCACAGCTTCTGCCACTCCTTGACAGTCTCCACGAAGGTACCTTTGGTCCATGTGACGTTGGGCATCTTGCTCACCATGGCACCTCCGCACTCCACATGTTGGCCATCCACCACCTTCGGCTCCACGTTGAAGGTCTTGAGCCATAGTCCGAAGTGGGGAGGAATGCGGAGGAAGGCCTCGCACATGACAATAAATGCCGAGATGTTGAGGAAGGAGTTTGGGGCTAGATCATGGAAATCTAGCCCGTAATAGAACATCAGTCCACAGACGAAAGGGTGGAGTGGAAACCCTAGCCCACGGACGAAATGGGGGGTGAACACCACCCTCTCGCTGGGCTTCGGGGAGGGGATGTCTTGCCCCATTACCGGAAGACGGTGGTGATGATGATGGTGAAGTGATCCTCGTAGGGCTTCGCTTAAGCACTACAAAAATATGACCGGGGGTCTAAACGGTGGAGGGGGGTGCCACACACGGCTAAACAATTGTCTGAGGTGTGCTAGGCGCCCCCCACTTATATATAGGTGGGAGGGGGAGGGGAGAGGCCAGGAAGCGCCCCAAGTAGGACCGAATCCTACTTGGGCTCCTCCCTAGCCGCGCGCCCCCTGCCATATATGTCGGAGGGGGAAGGAAAGAGAGGGGGAAAGGGAAGGAAGGGGGAATCCTATTCCTCTCTTCCCTTTCCCTTCCCCTCTTTCCTTCTCCTCCTTGGCCGGCCCATATGGGGGGGGGTTGCACCAGCCCCTTGTGGCTGGTGCATTTCCCCTCTTGGCCCATAAGGCCCATATCTTTTGCCACGGGTGCCCGGAGCCCCTTCCAGTGACCCGATAAGTACCCGGTACCCCCCGAAACACTTCCGGTGTCCGAATACTATCGTCCTATATATCAATCTTTACCTCTCGACCATTTCGAGACTCCTCGTCATGTCCGTGATCTCATCTGGGACTCCGAACAAACTTCGGTCATCAAATCACATAACTCGTAATACAAATCGTCATCGAACGTTAAGCGTGCGGACCCTACGGGTTCGAGAACTATGTAGGCATGACCAAGACAGATCTTCGGTCAATAACCAATAGCGGAACCTGGATGATCATATTGGCTCCTACATATTCTACGAAGATCTTTATCGGTCAAACTGCATAACAACATATGTTATTCCCTTTGTCATCGGTATGTTACTTGCTCGAGATTCGATCGTCGGTATCATCATACCTAGTTTAATCTCGTTACCGGCAAGTCTCTTTACTCGTTCCGTAATGCATCATCCCGCAACTAACTCATTAGTCACATTGCTTGCAAGGCTTATAGTGATGAGCATTCACTACTTTAGGATGCTGCTAACGCGACACTACGATCAGAGACCCTTCGACGAAACTATGTGCGATGCCATAATCGCAAACGGTGGTGTAAAAAACCCGTCAAAAAGTTGCAAAACGTTTGTGATGGAGGATGCATCAACCACGGTTCAGATTTTAGTTGCATGTGCGATGCAGGGCATATGGTTCAGCTCAATTAACCATTTGCGATGAGGAGGAACACAAGAAACGGGCGGCCAGATGAAGGTGTGTGCGATGTACAGCATACGGTTCACTCGGATGAGCTGTTTGTGATTAGGCAACACAAAAGAAACGGTCAACCAGATCAAAGGTGTGTGCGATATACGGCATGCAGTTCACTCGGATGAACAGTTTGCGTTGAGACATTAGAACAGAAACGGTTCAAATAAACAACATGTGTGTGATACGAGGAAAACAGGTCTGTAATCGGAAATGTGTGCGAAGACCGATAACAACATAGACGATTACTGCTAACAAGCCGTGTGTTTTATGAGCAAACGATTGCTGGTATACAATTGTGAGTGATTGATGAAAACATCACCGACGGGTTCCATTGTTTAGTCCGTGTGTGATGTGATTTTCTTTGTCTGCACAACATCTACGCTCTGTCTACAGAGCATCGACATATATACTTAAAAAGACAGCATTGCATAACCAAATTAAGTGTACAATTACACAAGTGACTACACACATAACATTTCCACACACTAAAGAAAGCAATTACATGCATACTAAAGTAGGAGAAACGAGGATCTAATCATCTACTTATTGTTGCGACGACGGTTGCCATTGCTCTGCTTCCGGCTGGATCCCTGGCCATTTTGGGGAAGGAGGGACTTCCTCATGTCAACGTTCCGCCTGTACATGTCGTAGCTCGTGTACGCCTCCTTGGCCGCGTACACGACGTGAGCTTTGTCGAGTTTCTCCATCTAGGCCGAGTGCCCGGCACGCTTGTCCTTGTTGCACGAATCCTTCATGTCTCTGTAGTAGGGATCGATGATAGCCTCGGCGAGGTGAACTAGTGAGTCCTTCTCATGCTCCTTGCTGCCCCTGATCTTGTATTGGCCTTGGATGTCGACAAGATTCTGGCAAGCGATGCCCGAATTCTCGAGCGCCTTTACATCGTTGGTGATGTCCACCGTAGCGAACATGTAGTGGGGGCTGTTGACAAACCTGGCGAAATGTTCGCAAGGCCTTGTGGCCAGGCAGTAGTGGTAGACGAGGACGTGGTGGCGCACGCACATCTGGGCGACAGTGACCTTGGGACGAGACCCGGCACAAGCACGGGTGTACTCGAGGTCGAAGCCGACCACCTTGTACTTCTCCTCGGCAAGCAACAGTTCCATGATGTGTATGGAGTGCTCCGCCTAGACCGGATCATTGGTGTACACCACCGAGAGGTCCATGAACCTTCTGTGGGTGTCCACCACGGCACACATGGTGAACTGCTGCTCGTCGTCGGCAGCCGCTCGGAGCGCCATTGGAGCCGCGCAGGATACCCTCTAAGAATCTCTCGTGGTGGGTGTGCTTCTTGCAATGGTGGGGCACGATCGAAAGGTTGAAGGGACACAAGGGTAGGTTAAATGGCCACTGTAATAAATGGGGGCCGGCCGGCCTGTAATCGTCACATCTTGGCAGGGCGTTCATAGCGGAGGATTCCAGTGCACGCTTGACAACACTGCACCGCACGCGTGGGCTCGAAGAGGCGCCAAACGTATCGTCGGTGAGCCTGTTCCCGCGCTACCGCGATGTTTACCGCGCAAGCTTCCCGCCCGGCTAGTTTGGCCATGCGTCGGCTAGAAGAGGGACAAATCGTGGGCGTTTATTGGCAAAAAGCTTTGTAAAAACGAAGTGTGTGGAATGACTTCGGTTATAAGTTTACCCTTGGGTGATGAGGTTAAAGTTACACAGAAGGGTGATGATGGACACTCGAGTGCGATAATTAATTCTGCGCTCTACAGTTCACATGGTGGAAGAAACCAACTGTGTGCAATAATGTCGAAGATTGCAGTCGAGTTAGCTATACAGATCGTTTGCTGTGAGATCGACAAGGTAAACTAATTCGAGAATGGTTAATAACCATTGCATATTAAGGTCAAAATAGTGCTAGCAATATGCGAGTCTCATACGATGCCATTTCAACGATTGTACCACAAAAGCTCGAAATGTTACAAGGTTCAAATTCCAGAGTTATATGGCTCAAATTCAAAGATTACAAGGTTCAAACTGATATTAGAAATGAAATTCAGCTCATCAGCTGCAAACGCTCGCGCTGATCCGCTGAACATGGATATCAGAGAGGTTCAAACTAATATCACCGCTTCTAAGTCTGTCTTCGAAACCTCACATTTTTTGCAAAGGGGTCAGCCACTGAGAAGTCATGTATGGGGATGACACGATGACTTCTGATTACTCTGTCATGTGAAGTTCCAAAATGAAATTCAACATTTTTGGAGCCTACTCCATTCTACCGTAGGCGCCGGCGCTGATCAACTAACCATTCATTTTTGCGAAATAAATGTAGGGCAAACCTCATTTCCTTCAGCACCCTTTCTCTGAGAGCAAAGAACCTGGCGAATATAATCTCCGGTAAGGTCCCTCGGTAGGAGTTCAAAGTAATTTCTGAGAGCTGCAGATCTAGGCATTCGACGTGATTGTTATATTGTATCACATTATCCACCACCGGGCCTAATCTTATCTGCAAAAGAAGAAAACATGTTAGTGCCTACATGTAGTTTTGAACATTACTACTGAAAGTGCGTTATATCGACTAGAGGGGGGGTGAATAGGCGATTTTTATGAATTCTTCACTGAGGAATTTGCCAGTGAGGAAATTCCTTAGCGAAGAACTACTTGCAGTGGAATAAATACTCAAAAGTATGCATAGCAGAACACAAGCATGGTCATCATGATGAATTGAAGACAAGCACGGAGTACAGAAGCGTAAACGCAGGATGGCACAGGATGAAGACAAACAAACTGAAGAAATTGAACTGAGGAAATTGAGAAAGTCTTCAGTCAAAGTCTTCAAACACAGATATGAACAATTGCACAACACAGTTATGAGGAAATGAAAGAGTTGAGGAAATAGAACCAGTAAGCTTGGTGAAGACAATGATTTGGTAGACCAGTTCCAACTGCTGTCTCAGTTGTACATCTAGTTGGAGCGGCTAGGTATTTAAACCTGAGGACACACAGTCCCGGACACCCAGTCCTGAACACACAGTCTAGGACACCTGGTCCTCACCGTATTCTCCTTGAGCTAAGGTCACACAGACCTCGCCCAAACACTCGTGGTAAGTCTTCAGGTGACTTCCAAACCTTCACAGACTCGGTCACTCGACGATCCACAATTTCCTCGTGGATGCTCTAAACCATGATGCCTAACCGTCTGGAAGAAGCACAATCTTCAAAGGTAACAAGCGTCGGATCCACGCAAGATCAATCTCTTCAGTGATGCTCAATCACTTTGGGTTTGTAGGTGTTTGGGTTTGGGGTTTTTCCTCACTTGATGATTTTCGCTCAAAGTCCTCGGAGGATGGGATGCTCTCAAATGACAAGTGTCAGTTTCTCTCGGAGCAGCCAACCAGCTAGTGGTTGTAGGGGGCGGCTATTTATAGCCTAGGGAGCAGCCAGCATGATAAGACATAAATGCCCTTCAATGATATGACCGTTAGGTGGGTAGATATTTTGGGACAGCTGGCGCATAGCACAGCAACGGTCGGAAATTTGAGGTTCAAATTCCTCGGGGCTATCATGTTCCTCACTGTGTAGGCAATCCGCACTGGCGAATTCCTAACTCCTCAGTCAGAAAAAATTCCTCAGAGACCAGAAGAACTTCATCTCTATCACTGAAGAATATGACTGAACTGTATGAGATTTCCAATGGCTTCACTCGGAGGGATTGGTAGGTGTAGGATTTTGAGTTGAGTATCACATGGAATTTTTTCCTTAGTATTTCCTCGACCCCCTTTAACAGTACGGTGTTTCCTATGACTCAAGAAAGAGAAAATGAAACTACGAAAACAAAAGTCTTCACGCTTCATATTCCTCAAATGAATACCAAGTCTTCAAGGTCACACCAATTTCTTCACCTTCAAAGTCTTCAGAAAGTCTTCAGAAATCGAAAGTCTTCAGTCGAAGAACTTCATTTTTAGGGGTCGACTTTCTCTGTAATTATCAAACTCCTCATAGACTTATAGATCTGTGTACACTCACAAACGCATTAGTCCCTTAACCTATAAGTCTTCAATACACCAAAATCACTAAGGGGCACTAGATGTACTTACAACTACAGGCCTAGCTATTTGGTTTGCAGGATTTGTAAAATGCACCAACATGCCATCTTCGATCTGACATGATTAACATGGGCATTTGATTACATTCTAGAAAAATGTAGACTTCTTCACAAGAGGTTGGAGTGGATGAAAAGTTCCCTAAGAAAACTAGTACAGATGAATCCAAAACAACCTTCAGAAATCGTAGTACATTGTCATTGTAAACTTGGAAAAGGTGTCACAAATTGAACTCCCTTATGGTTAACATTTATCAGGAAAGGAACATCACCTCGATATATAGATTCTCCAGGCACGGAAAGCATCTCAGGAAACTGACAACTTGCTCCAGGTCAGGCCCAATAGATTCTAGTGCCAAGACCTTCACTGTGCGCAGTTTCGGGGTCAAGCTTGTCGGAATCATTTTCTGAATGACAGACGAACAAACATCTTCAAAATTAGAAATAATGTTAATTTGTAGAAGGAGAGGTAGAAGGCGGCTATTGTACCTGAACGGGTGTGGATCCAATAACAAGTTCGGAGTATTTGTCAGACGAGTAGCCCACCACTGTCAATTTCGGCGCAGAAATGACATTGATTCTTGTTGGACCTTCTTGATCAACTACAAGTAATCTCTCAAGTGCAGGTGTGTCCTGGATGACCATACAGTGGTACACATCTTGTGATGTCTTCCTGCCGCACCAGCAACACACATAAATAGTCCGGAGAGTCATGGAGGTGATGTGGAAGGTACTCAACCCATTGATCGCCTGAAGAAGAAGGTACTCGAGTGCAGTACAGCCACGGAGCAGGTGCTCCATGTCACCCTTTGAGAGGCAGACGGCAACGAGCTCGAGGTGCTTCAGTCGTGGTAGAATAAGAGCGGACACATCATTAAGGGGCGGGAAATGGCAGTTCCTGAACTTGGCGACGCGCAGCATGGGTGCGAGGTGGAGTGCGAACGTTGGCAGCGACCGCATATGCCCATCATCAAAAGTGAGCTCCTCGAGCTGATCTAGGGCGAGGGATCGGAACCAGTCATCAAGCTTGGCTCGGTCCTTGCTGTTGGAACCGAACTTGCCCATTCTAAGGCCTTTGGTTGGGCCAAGGTGACCACCGAGGATCTTGGAGAATGCATCCAAGCTTTTGCGATAGCCATGGCAGGGCTTGTGGGTGTCGATGAGGTCGAGAGGGCTGGAGTTCCATAGGGGCGCCACCGCCGGGAAAGGAGGGTTGTCCGTGCCCCATATTTGATTGGGAGGAGGGAGATGATGACTCTCAACATATCATCGGGGAGGCTGTTGATTAAGTCTAGGCTTGCTGGAGTTGCTTGCGGTTCTAGCTCGCCCCGCCTCCGCTTGTTGGCAGTCCCGTTCTCCACCTCCGGAGTCTCCTTGTCGCGCTTTCTCATAGAAATGGGAGTACATGGAATATTTAGTTAAAACAGGGCAATAGAAAAGTGTATTGGTAACTAGAAGTTATTAGGTAGGAATATAGTAAGAAAAGGGAATAACAATTGGTTGCTTAAATACTACACAATTCATTTGACATTGCTGGGTAAGTCAACATATGCAGATAGTTGAAAAGAAAACTTACTTCGAACAAAGTCTGGACGGATGATTTTGTCGGGGAAGTTAGCATATATCTCATGACCAGGCCCTTTTATGTGCAGTGCAATTTTAGTGCCAGCTTTCAGTACATAAACTTTTGCAATTTCGTTCCAAAAGCCAGTGCCAAAATAGGAGTCACCACGTTCATCAAGTCTTACAGTAGAAACGATTGTAAATCCATGGTTTGTGTGCAGTATGACATCCGTGGAGCCTTGATCTATGTAAAGGGAAAAATTATGCACTACATAATCTGTTGCATAGCGAGGGATGTCCTGCAGAAAATGGTTGGATTGTTAAAGAAAATATGGTAACATGCAAATATGGGCCCAAATTGAAAGAACTGTACATCAGTTGAAATCGAAGGACAAAAATCTATAATTAAACAGATAGGGTAAACATGATGTCATGGAAAAATGAGAGTAATCGAAAGAACAATACATCATTAATTTGCCTAATATAGAAAGAAGAGGGGGAAAATCCCCTTTGACGTTTATGGTGCATGTTGCACCTTTTATTCAAATGTAGCAATATTTAGAATATGTTTAGGAAAGTAGGCAATGCCAACCGATTTAGGGTGAGATTGAACATACCGCGCACGTCCTCAAGTTATCTGGTACGATGAGATGGAATCTCTGGCGGGGGTCGCAAAGTCCTGAAGTGTCGGTGCACTGTACATTCTATGAATGAAAGAAAACCCTCAAATCAGCTCGAATAAAAATAAATTCACGGCGATTTCCGACAGGTGATTAAAGGAGGCAGACGAACTGGGATAAGAGATGAGATAATATCTCCTTAAATTAGTTACCTTGTCGTCCATGTGTGACGCCCGGCTAATTAAACTACAGTAACCCTTTGCTAATGATGCCACGTCACTTCGATTACTGTTACTAATGTCGCGTTAGTTCGAAAACGATTCAAACTCAAATTCGAAATCAAGTTAAACAACAAAAGTTTCAAACATTAAATCTAAAATGTTCAAAGTGAACCAAATAATGCATAGGTAATTGTGGTGGAGAAACCACACCTTTATAAAATATTTAAATACTATTAAGCGAATAAAACAGTAGCGAAAACTATTACTTTAATGCTTTTAAATATTAAATAATTACAAACTATTTTAGTTTGTGTAACAAGTTAATATGGCAGTGACATATTTAGTAACATCAAATTAGGTGCCATTTTGATATTTTTCTAAAAGAAAAATAATAAGTAACTAAAAGAAAACACAAAAGAAAAGGTAAATAAAAAAAGAAAAGGTAAGAGGACCTAATCTACTAGGCACCTTGGCCCATCTGGCCAAATGGCCAGGCCGGCCCACCTAGTTGGCCTATATGGCCCCAGCCGACCGAAACCCTAGCCCTGTCCGCCCACTTCCCCCCACTCGTCCCACTCCCCCCTCCTTCTGCGTCCCCTTCCCGATCCAGATCGGGATCGAAGGCGCCTGACCCCGCGGCTCGCCGCTGAGCTCCGTCACAGGTTCACCGGACCGCCGTCGTTGGACCACCGTCACCGGAGCCACCTCGCCGGAGTGCCTCCTCGCCTCCTCACCCCCCTCCTCGCCGGACGCCATCGACGCATGCTGCCCCGCCGCTGCTCCTCCTCGTCTTTGCTCACCGTCGTCCCCGTCCTCCTCCCCGAGCCCACTGCCATGTCCCTGCAACCGCCGGTGAGGCACCGCGCCTCCCCTTTCGCCCTGTGCCTCCACCGCCGCGTCGGCCTTGCGCTGTTCGCGCCTGCGCCGCGTGCCCGTTGTCCGTCCATCGCACACACACACGCACGCGCATCGCCCCACCGCGCTCGTCCGCGCTCGCTGTCGTTGCCCATCGCCGCCCCGTGCGCGCCCCGCTGCCGCCACCGCGCCACTGGCCGTTGTCGCTCCGGCCAGCCTGCGCCCGGCTCCGCCCGGCCCCGCAGCTCCCTGCGCCTCGCCCCACGGCCGCCTGGCGTGGCCGGCCCGCGCTCGCTCACGCGCTCCCCTCGCCGTCCGTCACCCGCGCGCCCACTCCGCCCCTGAGGCCGCTCGGCCATCCTTGCTGCCGCCGCACCAGCCACCCCCCTACGCTCCCGCCTCCCGCAGCACCCCCCTCGCACGCTCCGCGCCGGTGCCGCCTTCACCTGCCATCGCTCCGGCCACCGCTGCCCTTGCGTCCGCTCGCCGCCGGCCAGTTTCGCCCACCCCTGGGCGTGCGCCCGTTCGGGCTATGCCCGCACCCAGCGCCCGAACCCGCTAGGCCTCTAGGCCCATGACATGAGGGGCCCACGCCCCAGAACGTCTATTAAAAAAAGAAAAGGATTAAAAAAATTAATAAATAAAAA
Organism: Triticum aestivum; assembly: GCF_018294505.1. Taxonomy (NCBI): domain Eukaryota; kingdom Viridiplantae; phylum Streptophyta; class Magnoliopsida; order Poales; family Poaceae; genus Triticum; species Triticum aestivum. Next base: position 196,374,872 of record NC_057796.1, on the reverse strand, counting down.
TAAAAATTAATTAATAAAATTAATTATTAATTAATGAATTAATTAAGTTAATTAATCCTATTTAATTAATCTAATTGAATAGTTAGTTTAATTAAACAGTAATTAGTTTAGCTAATTCCTAATTAATCTAAACAGAGTATGACAGGTGGGTCCCACTAGACCCACATGTCAGTTTGACCAGTCAACACCTCTGTTGACTGCTGACGTCATGATGATGTCACCATGCACTATTCTGGATAATGTTGAATTAAATTAATTAAATAAATTCTAAAATGATTTAAAACTTTAGAAAATCATATAAAATAAACCGTAGCTCAGATGAGAATACTTTCTACATGAGAATTGCTCAAAACGACGAGACGAATCCGGATTCGGAGCCCGTTCGTCCGCCACACATCCCTAACCTATTGAACTCGCCACTTTCCCCCTCCGGTTCATTTGTCCGAAAACGCGAAACACCGGGGATACTTTCCCGGATGTTTCCCCCCTTCGTCGGTATCACCTCCTACCGCGTTAGGGTATACCTAGCACCGCGTATTGCCTCGTTATGTTTTGTGATGCTTTATTTGCTCCGTATTTACTGTTTCTTCCCCCTCTTCTTCCCCGGTAGACCCCGAGACCGGCGCTGATGCCACCGAGTACGACTACGTCACCGATGACCCCTTCTTCTTGCCAAAGCAACCAGGCAAGCCCCCCCCCCCCCCGTGATCACCAGATATCGCCTATTCTACTCTCTACTGCTTGCATTAGAGTAGTGTAGCATGTTACTGTTTTCCGTTAATCCTATCCTGATGCATAGCCTGTCCTTGCTACTACTGTTGTTACCTTTACCTGCAATCCTACATGCTTAGTATAGGATGCTAGTATTCCATCTGTGGCCCTACATTCTTGTCCGTCTGCCTTGCTATACTATCGGGTCGTGATCACCCGGGAGGTGATCATAGGTATATACTTATATACTTTACATGATACCTGTGGTGAATAAAGTCGGGTCGGCTCGTAGGAGTACCCGCGAGTGATTCACGGATTGGGACCGAAAGGACGTTTCTCCCGACGGCCCTCTGAGTGGACCTTTGTGGCGGAGCGGCAGGGCAGGTTGAGACCACCTAGGTGAGAGGTGGGCCTGGCCCTGGTCGACGTTCGCGGTTACTTTAATAACACGCTTAACGAGATCTTGGTATTTGATCTGAGTTGGGTCGTTGACCTTATACGCACTAACTGCCACGTGGGACAAGATATGGGCAACTGGCGTCGTGGTATCAGCCGAAGCTCTTTTTGACATTAGCGACTGAGCGGCGCGCGCCGGATTGGACTGGAACGCCTACTCTTGTATAAGGGAGGCTAGGTCTGCTTCCGGCCGCGTACGCAACGTGCAGGTGTGCAATGGGCGATGGGCCCAGACCCCTGCGCGCATAGGATTTAGACCGGCGTGCTGACCTCTCTGTTGAGCCTAGGTGGGGCTGCGACGTGTTGATCTCCCGAGACCGGACATGACCCAGGAAAGTGTGGCCGGCCAGAGGGATCATGCGTGTCGGGTAATGTGGTGCACCCCTGCAGGGAAGTTTATCTATTTGAATAGCCTTGATCTTCGGTAACAGGATGACCCGGAGTTGTACCTTGACCTTATGAAAACTAGAACCGGATACTTAATAAAACACACCCTTTCAAGTGCCAGATACAACCCGGTGATCACTCTCTCACAGGGGGACGAGGAGGGGATTGCCGGGTAGGATTATGCTATACGATGCTACTTGGTGAACTTACCTTCTACTCTCTTCTACATGCTGCAAGATGGAGGCTGCCAGAAGCGTAGTCTTCGGCATGACTAGCTATCCCCCTCTTATTCTGGCATTCTGCAGTTCAGTCCACCGATATTGCCCCTTTACACATATACCCGTGCATATGTATTGTAGATCCTTGCTTGCGAGTACTTTGGATGAGTACTCACGGTTGCTTTTCTCCCTCTTTTCCCCCTTTCCATTCTACCTGGTTGTCGCAACCAGATGCTGGAGCCCAGGAGCCAGACGCCACTGTCGATGATGACTCCTACTACACCGGAGGTGCCTACTACTACGTGGAGGCCGCTGACGACGACCATTAGAGTAGTTTAGGAGGATCCCAGGCAGGAGGCCTGCGCCTCTTTCGATCTGTATCCCAGTTTGTGCTAGCCTTCTTAAGGCAAACTTGTTTAACTTATGTCTGTACTCAGATATTGTTGCTTCCGCTGACTCGTCTATGATCGAGCACTTGTATTCGAGCCCTCGAGGCCCCTGGCTTGTATTATGATGCTTGTATGACTTATTTTTACTTTTAGAGTTGTGTTGTGATATCTTCCCGTGAGTCCCTGATCTTGATCGTACACGTTTGTGTGTATGATTAGTGTACGATTGAATCAGGGGCGTCACAAGTTGGTATCAGAGCCGATTGCCTGTAGGAATCCCCCTTCCACACTCCTTGGCCGAAGTCGAGTCTAGACATTGCAAAACTTTTACTAACATGGCTGTGCCTTACGGGCCCACGTCGCCATCAGGTGGTATTAGGATCTTTTATTTCCTTGACCTATACTCTGGGACTCTGATCTCTCTCCTATTCGGGTTTAATGAATTTACTAAAATCTAACTTTAGGATCTCGTTACTACTTTCTCCCAGAGAGCCCCTTATTACAAATGATCGCCTGCTGCACCAGAAGGTTCCGAAGATGCTATTTGTTGTTCTCCCGAGACACGTGTGATGACCGCCTTTGCAAATTCCCTACCACTATCGTATACGTATGGATAACTGCATACACTTGGCTACATTCAATCCCATTCATCTTTTTATTACAAGATGCCACGAACTGCTCTCCGTTGTTCCGAGAATCCTTTGAGCTTATTGCCCTGCAGTTCTTGCCTAATGAATACCCCCTACCGATAATTCCTCGCACTTACCGACTATCCGTTCTTCCTCCATTGTTCATATGATTCACAAGATACATTGAAATGCTATCCGATCTTCCGATAATCCTCTACCTGCTATTGCTCTGCAAATACTTGTCTGCTTGCATTATGGATGCGTTCCATATGACTAGCAATATTCATAGTTTCCTTCATCATTATCATTGCGAGTCCCTTGATTCAATATGTTGCAGATTCTCACAATCCTCAATCAGGTCCTAGATTCTTCCTCCCAGCTCAGACGTCATTTAAATATGAGCTAGATCTCGACCAATCAAATTGCCATCGATTTCACCCCTAAGCTTACTCAACTTATCCATCCTTAATTAGAGTGTTTGCTTCTGATCCCTTGATTTGGAAATCATAATTCCTTTACATGTGAGCTTTGAATTAGCCAGTTGCTTCTATAATCCAATGCCTTCACATTGTTTCTTCCTCTGGTTGTGTGCCGATACTCAAATCAACTTCGCTATGAACCGTCGGATCCTTTGTTGAAATATCATCCGACAGTGTCCTTAGTATACAAAAACCTCGAGAAGTTCTTTCCCTGATACATAATGCCTTCGGTAAATTGTATCCTCTCGTTTTGTCACCCATGCTCTACTATCGAGCTTGTATTATCTACTCCAAAGTTTGTGGTATATGTCCCTAAGAGGCCCCGATGGGTTGAATCAACACCTTCCCTAATCTGTGTGAACCCGAAAGATTTCATGGGTCATACTTATCTGGTATTGCACCAGGTAAAAACTTTCAACAACTAATGTCATTTTTGAAATACGAGAGGTGAATGGAAGGTTATGCATTGGAGAAGTGGGAGTCGACCTTGAACTTTGTGTTCATGCCCATGGACACGATGTAGATCCTATCATGGAAGCTTCTTGTAATAATAACTATTTCCTTGATAAGTATCATCTGGTATCTGTGAATTGACCCTTTGGAACCGTGGATCTGACCATGATTGTTCTCCTTTGATTCTATTTCTCGGACAAGTTAAAGTACTTGTCTTCTGCAGATCAGTATGCCTGCCCAACCTCTATTTTGTTCTACCTTCGAGTATTACCCCCCGGTATCTCGAGGATATCAACCCATTTCACTTCATCTTATGAATTTCTGATGAAGTAGTACCTTTCCCCGTCATAATCACTCCACGGGTTCTGCGTTGTCGTCAATCGAGAATGTCGATTAGTGAATCAAATCTGCACTACAATTCAGTACCTTCTAGTACTTTGTTGTTGAGGAGTTTAATTCTCCATCACGTCATTCCTAGCCTGCTCGGCTATATCCTTATCGTGCCGATTTCAACTGTGCTACTTGGCCCTTCTTCCCAGAGCACAATTTTTTGACGATGAGCTAACCTTACGTCTATCTTCCTCGTCATACCATTTCGCCTTGAACAGTGAGCTTGATTTCAAGTTTGTGTCGTACCCTTGGTTCCATTAACCTTTCGCTTCATCATCCCTTTGACTTGATGTCATCGCCGATCGATTACATCTTCGTGGAGCCTATCGACAAAATTTGTCGTGATCATCATCAACATTTTGACTCCTTCCAGGAGATCAATCTAATTCATGATGGTAAGTGCCATCCTCGTCCCTTGGTAATTTGAATTACCATCGACAACATCTTTACCTTCCTTTCATCACAAACTTGTTCATGTTATGGAGCTCCTTGCTATCCAGCTTAAGTTATGTCCTACCTTGGAGCACTATCGTATTTTGTGTCAAGAATGTTGCGAGAAATTCACCACCCTTAAGAATTCTTGATACAAGTGATACTTATTACCATCACCATTCTTTTCTTGGTCCCCGTGTTGTTTCTAACCGGAATACCGACAAATGGTCTGTGATGTGTAAATTCTAAACTTCTAGCAACCCTATTGCTTTGAAGTTATTGGTCTATAGTTTCATTCTAAGTCTGTTGCTTATTGAATCATCATTCTAACATTGATCATGCTATCTATGCCCATATTTCGGGCGCACCTTTCAACCAATGATTAATTTTTTATGTTTTCCTAGAGCATACATCATTATATCATTTGATCTGACAAATGATATCTCTGTGTTCACGCAATTTTGGAAATCCATCTCTTTGGAAGTATCGATGAATTATCGTTGAGTCAACCACCCACCTCCTCATCATCTCCTTGGTTTAATGATGAAACTCTTGTTTCGGAACTCGCTTCCATAGTTCATTGCCCGAGAATCTTATAATGTCATCTCGTCAATTGTGTTGCACCTTTTCTTCTCAGGCATCCCGAGTCCGAGGTATCCTGACGCCAATCAGGTCTGAATCTCAGTCAGATATGATGGTTGGAACATATTTTTAGGAGTTATAACATTGGTCTTTATATGACCCCATAAGGTGATGTCGTGCCTAGAACACCTGGCCAGAGGACCTATTGTTATAATTTTCCTTTTAGCAAGGCTATCCATTCTTCCATGAGGAAATTGTAAAACTTATTCTACAAGTTGTTCCTGATGGATCCTTCGTGTATCTGAAGTCTAACCTTTGCTTGAAGACCATGTCAATGCTATCTCGAAGCATGTCTGTGGTACTCCAAATTTCAATAAGAACCTTTGAAGCACAATACTAAATTTTCTTTATCAATTATCCAAACACCGTTGTATGGGTAATGTCATGAAATTTCTCTCCCCTTACCTAAAGGGTTTTCTACATTATATCCTGTCACGGATATCATGCTCTGCTTGTCCTTGGGGGGGATATACCCCTAAATTATGTGTTTGGACACATTTTCCTTCCATTGTTTTGTTTAATCTTTCTTGTGATCTATATGAGCTAAGCAGTAATATTTTACTGCTTATGTAAACACCTCGATGTACAACTCTGTCAGTAAGACCATGTTGCTTTTGTTGATGGCATTCTGGTAACCACCGATGGACGAGAACCTTGCCTATTGGTCCGCCTCGTTCAACGAGCAGGAAAATGGTTCTCTTCGTCCCTCGCCCTTGGTACCGACGTTGTTGCCGACATAACCGACAGGTTGTTCTCTGACGTGCCTTGCTATCATAACCGTGCAAGATGTCACCGCTCTTTCTACTTTGAACCCACATGGTGGGCCCATAACCCACAGTTCCACAGGATCGAAACCTGACTCTCCTGTACCACCCGTACCCAAGGTTGTTCCTCGCGCGTGGCCTTGGATGTAATTCACGAGCCACCTTCCGGAAGATCATCAATTCTGGTATCGGACACAATAATTATTCCCATTGCTTTGAACCCCTTTCAGGCCTTGTTTCAGGCATCGAACGATTGCGTGCCCGCTCAAAACTTCCCATAATACCTCCTCACTTTGCTCTCGATAATGTCTTAAGTTTCAATTCGAGAGTTACTTTCTGCCACCTTCCCTGATGTTATCTACTAGATAAGCAAACATTGTAGCGGCCCGTTCTTCCGTAATACCCCCTTATCCTTTCATAAGTACGATGGAGTTCCCGAAGGAAGGACGACAACTTCATCATGATGCATTGGAATAAAGAATTGAAGACATCAACGAAAGGGATTAACTTCTTCGAGAAGATCCCTTAGAATATCGTAACCAGAACTTTCCCCCTTACTCCCCGCTTAAATCTCGGGACGAGATTTCTTGTAGTGGAGGAGAATTGTGACGCCTGGGTAATTAAACTACAGTAACCCTTTGCTAATGATGCCACGTCACTTCGATTACTGTTACTAATCTCGCATTAGTTCGAAAACGATTCAAACTCAAATTCGAAATCAAGTTAAACAACAAAAGTTTCAAACATTAAATCTAAAATGTTCAAAGTGAACCAAATAATGCATAGGTAATTGTGGTGGAGAAACCACACCTTTATAAAATATTTAAATACTATTAAGAAAATAAAACAGTAGCGAAAACTATTACTTTAATGCTTTTAAATATTAAATAATTACAAACTATTTTAGTTTGTGTAGCAAGTTAATGTGGCAGTGACATATTTAGTAACATCAAATTAGGTGCCATTTTGGTATTTTTCTAAAACAAAAATAGAAAGTAACTAAAAGAAAACACTAAAGAAAAGGTAAATAAAAAAGAAAAGGTAAGAGGACCTAATCTACTAGGCACCTTGGCCCATCTGGCCAAATGGCCAGGCCGGCCCACCTAGTTGGCCTATATGGCCCCAGCCGACCGAAACCCTAGCCCTGTCCGCCCACTTCCCCCCACTCATCCCAGTCCCCCCTCCTTTCGCGTCCCCTTCCCGATCCAGATCAGGATCGAAGGCGCCCGGCCCCGCGCCCCACCGCTGAGCTCCGTCACAGGTTCGCCGGACCGCCGTCGTCGGACCACCGTCACCGGAGCCACCTCGCCGGAGTGCCTCCTCGCCTCCTCACCCCCCTCGCCGGATGCCATTGACGCATGCCGCCCCGCCGCTGCTCCTCCCCGTCTTCGCTCACCGTCGTCCCCGTCCTCCTCCCCGAGCCCACTGCCATGTCCCTGCAACCGCCGGTGAGGCACCGCGCCTCCCCTTTCGCCCTGTGCCTCCACCGCCGCGTCGGCCTTGCGCCGTTCGCGCCTGCGCCGCGTGCCCATTGTCCGTCCATCGCGCACACACGCACGCGCACCGCCCCACCGTGCTCGCTGTCGCTGCCCATCACCGCCTCGTGCGCGCCCCGCTGCCGCCACCGTGCCACTGGCCGTCGTCCCTCCGGCCGGCCAGCGCCCGGCTCTGCCCGGCCCCGCAGCTCCCCGCGCCTCGCCCCACGGCCGCCTGTTGCGGTCGGCCCGCGCTCGCTCATGCGCTCCCTTCGCCATCCGCGACCCGCACGCCCACTCCGCCCCTGCCGCCGCTCGGCCATCCTTGCTACCGCCGCACCAGCCACCCCTCTACGCTCCCGCCTCCCGCAGCACCCCCTAACGCGCTCCGCGCCGGTGCCGCCTTCACCTGCCATCGCTCCAGCCGCCGCTGCCCTTGCGCCCGCTCGCCGCCGGCCGGTTTCGCCCGCCCCTGGGCGTGCGCCTGTTCGGGCTATGCCCGCACCCAGCGCCCGAACCCGCTAGGCCTCTGGGCCCATGACATGAGGGGCCCACGCCCCAGAACGTCTATTAAAAAAAGAAAAGGATTAAAAAATTAATAAATAAAAATAAAAATGAATTAATAAAATTAATTATTAATTAATGAATTAATTAAGTTAATTAATCCTATTTAATTAATCTAATTAACATGTTAGTTTAATTAAACAGTAATTAGTTTAGCTAATTCCTAATTAATCTAAACAGAGTATGACAGGTGGGTCCCACTAGACCCACACGTCAGTTTGACCAGTCAACACCTCTGTTGATTGCTGACGTCATGCTGACGTCATGATGATGTCAGCATGCACTATTCTTGATAATGTTGAATTAAATTATTTAAATAAATTCTAAAATGATTTAAAACTTTAGAAAATCATATAAAATAAACGGTAGCTCAGATGAGAATACTTTCTACATGAAAGTTGCTCAGAACGACGAGACGAATCCGGATACGCAGCCCGTTCGTCCGCCACACATCCCTAACCTATCGAACTCGCAACTCTCCCCCTCCGGTTCATCTGTCCGAAAACGCGAAACACCGGGGATACTTTCCCGGATGTTTCCCCCCTTCGTCGGTATCACCTCCTACCGCGTTAGGGTATACCTAGCACCGTGTATTGCCTCGTTATGTTTTGTGATGCTTTGTTTGCTCTGTATTTACTGTTTCTTCCCCCTCTTCTTCCCCGGTTGACCCCGAGACCGGCGCTGATGCCACCGAGTACGACTACGTCACCGACGACCCCTTCTTCTTGCCAGAGCAACCAGGCAAGCCCCCCCCTTGATCACCAGATATCGCCTATTCTACTCTCTACTGCTTGCACTAGAGTAGTGTAGCA